>NW_026607218.1:137500-187500 GCF_029890125.1 Rhinichthys klamathensis goyatoka | reverse complement strand
GGCTAACGTCCCAAAAAGTCGGAGTGTTCCTTTAAAGAGTTAAGTATCAATCTTTAACTGTGTTTCCCACATAAGGCAATTGGTTCAAAACTTCAAATCACTTACTGAAACAATCGTTGTCATAGAATACACTTGTCTGTTAATAAGTTAACATTCATAATAAATTCATGTTTATGCTTCATTTGTTCTTTGCTCGACTAGATTTAATTTTAATATGTACACATGTACGTTTAGTTTCATTGGAAATAAAAACTACACAGGGGTGCCATGCTTTCGAGACGTTTGGGAAGCACTGGGCTAGAATAGTCTCATGACATAGTGAGTAATCAACTGAACTTCTAACCTTTTCCATTTTTTGAATGATTTGAGATCTAAGTTTTTTCTACCTAGCAACAGAAGGGTTTGCATAAGAAGAACCAATCAAATTGTAGGGAAATTATGTAATGTTTCATGTAAATTTTGCCATGCTCCTATTCTATAAAAGCTGTTGTATTGTTTTTGCCGAAGGCATTGTCTGAAGTCTGTCGGCTATTATTGCTGCGCAGCAAGTCAGTTAGTGGAACAAGTGACAGGTTAGTAGTGGGACACTAGACACCTTGTTCGACTCTTAGATTGCGTTCAGGGAACTATAATTCTTAGGCATTTTATTTTATGCGGTAAGAATAGCTACTCTTAGGCATCGACCCGCGCGTTCAGAGGTGAACTCAACTAAACTCAATATGTTCAGGTGTCGGGAACACATTGTTCAACCTAAGTCAGGTGTGTAGGGGAAATCTACCACATTACCTTGAGTTTAGTTACATGACATTTTTGCCAAAATAACTTGCGAGACGTCTGATATTCCATCATGTGAGCAAAGTCACCAGTGACTAGTGTTTGGTTTCATTTCTTTGACATGTTCTATGCGCAGCCTGTGTGTCTATTCTTGGGCTGTGGTTTAGATGTCTATTAAACCTTCACTGACACAAACTTGGCCTTGTTTTAGCCTAGACGTCAGGGCTGTGTTTGGACGCTATTAGACGTCTGGGTTTGGTTGCTTTCTCAAAACTCCTCCCAGTGATCAGAGCATCAGTCTGTGTGGCTGAACTGAGGATCATTGTCAGTGCTTTGGCACTAAATGAGATCAGAACTAGTTGATCATGTAATAAATCTATGAGCGCGCAGCCGAATCTGCAACAGTGGCTTCTATTGTTAAGAGTTCCGGCAAACCAACAGGTAATTCAGCAAGAGATGCACATTACAGAAGTAAACAGAGCAAAGCCTTCAACGCCACTTGTGTGTCATTGCTTTTGCAACGGTAGGATGTTCATTGATGTTCAGGAAACTGCACTCGTTGATATGGGCACAAAACACACTGAGGTTAAAGACAGGGTTGGCAGACCACATTACACACACTGAACAAAACTATAAACGCAACACTTTTGTTTCATTTTAGAGTGGCCTTTTATTGTGGACAGCCTAAGGCACACCTGTGCAATAATCCTGCTGTGTAATCAGCATCTTGATACGCCACACCTGTGAGGTGGACAGAGGATCTCGGCGAAGGAGAAGTGCTCACTAACACAGATTTAGACAGATCTGTGGACAATATTTGAGAGAAATAGGCCTTTTGTGGACATAGAAAAAGTCTTAGATCTTTGAGTTCAGCTCAGGAAAAATGGGGGCAAAAACAAAAGTGTTGCGTTTATAATTTTGTTCAGTTTTGTATAAGCATAACAACTATTTTTGTAGTCCTGAAAAAACACTGGGTCAGGATGAAGCCGTTTTGAGAGGAACTCTGAACAACTCAGGAACCAATGACTGTAAAATACTATTTTTGAACAGAACCAAACGCACACAAAGACAAACTTCTGGCTGTAATGTACGCTACTGCAATAGCCTGACTCTTATGCTGCCTTGTGGCTTTATTTCAGAGAGTCGAGGAGATTGAAGCCAGGCGAACACCCCACATCTTGTGGATCAGGCTGGTTTCAACCTGGTCCAAACCCGGCGAAGAGGAAGGAATGTGTCATTCCTGCATGACCTCTGTGGAACGCTTGGGAAGCAGTGAGTAGAAATAAGCCCTAATTCATTCCTGTATGGGACAATGTGGCATGATTTCAGTCACGAGGGGTTTGTAGCCCGTCCCAGCCGCTTTACTCTCCATTCCCCAACCTCACATAGGATGAGAGGGATTACTTCCCTCACGGAGGTGGACCTGACCCCTCCTGGACCCCTGGACATCCCAGACAGGGTCATAGTGTCGGCCCAGATCCGGCCCACATCCGGCACATGTGGATTCAGCGTAACCAGATGCGGGCCGGATCTGGGCCGACACTATGACGCTGTCTGGGATATCTGCAGAAGATCAGGCGGGCCAAAGACTCTTTCCTCGGTGTATTGCCCAGGGGTGTGTCTCCCTACAGCGCCGTAACTCGCGGCTTCACTACTATAGTGTGATGCACCGTTGAAGAAATCAGCTAGCTCGTCACGACTGTTTCCCCAAACCATATTGTTGCAAAGTAGTCGTTCAATCCCGTTGGTTAATGATGTCCCGCACGTGGTGGAGTAATAACTTCTGTTAATGAAACTGTTTGAGATCGAATGAATGCGAGATGTTTTGATATAAATTACAGACATCCATCTGAGGAATATTTCTCATATTTCTCTGTTATTTTGCTTTATTTCCAAATTCACTCATAGACTCGTTCTTACACACTAGAGCTCGTTCACACACGCGCAGTCTTCAAACACGACGCTTTAAATCTCTTGACAAACTCAAAGATGTCAAACACATTTGTATGTT
Organism: Rhinichthys klamathensis goyatoka; assembly: GCF_029890125.1. Lineage (NCBI taxonomy): Eukaryota > Metazoa > Chordata > Actinopteri > Cypriniformes > Leuciscidae > Rhinichthys > Rhinichthys klamathensis. The sequence continues at coordinate 184,715 of NW_026607218.1, read as the reverse complement.
TTCTAAATAAAAAGACACAGGTTGCACTGAATGTCAGCTTGCTTATTTTGCTCAAGATAAGGATTTATTAAGTCCACATGTCATGCAAACTAGAAACTGCTTCTAACCGCAGCTCGAGATCTGTCGCTCACACACACACACCTCTGCGATGCTGTCGCTCACACACACACCTCTGCGATGCGGTTTGCGAATGTTCGTTGGAACGAAGCACATGCATCATATCTGACTCATTCAGTGGCATACACTGCAGTGCGTTTTAAAGTAACACTATGGGCCCTATTTTAACGATCTGAAACGCAAGTGTCAAAGCGCAAAGCACAAGTAACTTTGTGGGCGGATCCCGGCGCTGTTGCTATTTTCCCGGCGGGATAAATGCCTCTTGCACCAGGCGCAAATCTAAAAGGGGTTGGTCTGAAGTAGCTTCATTATTCATAGGTGTGGTTTGGGCGTAACGTGAAATAAACCAATCAGAGCGTCATCTCACATTCCCTTTAAGAGCAGGCGCGCTCGTTCTAAAGCGGATTCTTATTATAACGGCGGATTTGCCAGGCGCGCGCCAGGAGCGGTTCACAGCCGAGGAGAGCAGCGTTCTCGTCAGGGCCGTAAAACACAGAGAAGTGACATTGGGGATGGAGAATCCCACCCAAATTAACTTCTGTTAAACAGGCGTATGATTTGGGTAAATGTGTAAGCTACATGTATGCTTTTATAATAAATTGTCTATCTATCTATCTATCTATCTATCTATCTATCTATCTATCTATCTATCTATCTATCGTAATAATGTATGATTTGCAAAAATGAAAACTGCTGCTTAGATGAGAGAATCAAAGTGTATGAGCGTTGTCCACACGCTACATTATGGCCAAGCATGCGCCCTTAAAATAGCATAATGAACAACGCGAAACGCGCTACTGACTTTAGACTAGGTTTTTTTTGGTCAGTGGCGCAATTGTCTTATAGAACAGCAAAATAGCATGAGGGAAAGTTTGCGCCGGAACACGCCTCCACTTTGCGCTGAACCGCCCCGGGGAGCACAAGTGTATTTCTTAGTTAACCGACGTGCGTCTGTGGAGGGAAAAGTCCGCTTTGCCCGGGTGCAAAATAGGAATGATACATGCGTCAGTGTACAAAGTCATTTGCGTCGGGTGCAAGATAGGGCCCTATGTAGTTTTTCAACCTTCATAATATATTTCCAAGACCCTTGTGATGGTACATCGACTTACAATAGGTTAAATGACACGTCTGCCATAGCCTGACGTGGTCTGTATCGCTTTTACTGGCACTATGTAACTTCGGGTTTCGGGTAGGAACCCGTGCACAAAAAGAACTACAAAACTCGACTGCTTTACGGCATACGCACTCCCCCCCCCCACTTCCTCAAATTGTCTGTGGCCATTGCAGACATCCCAAGTCTCCCGGGAGTCTCCCGCATATTGATAGCGTCTCCCTGATGCCCGAAAATTAGTTCAAATCTCCCGGAATCTAGAGCGCGCAAGCAAGACAGAACACACTGCGTGGATAACATAATAGCGCGAGGACGGCAGAGAGGGAGAGAGCGAGAGACCTTGCAAGTGTGCCTCATGAAAGCTAGTCAACCCGCCACCCCCCCCCGTCAACAATCCAGTCACCAAGATAGACCTCCCTGAAATGACTTCTTGCAGCTTGGGATGTCTGCCATTGTTGATTCTAAAGCCGGTGCTGGATAAACAGCGAGCGTGCGCGTGCGACAGTCGGCGGCGGTAGGCTATATTATGTACGACAGCGGTAATGGACAATTCCGCTTCCAACCTGTAGGGCGACCGCTGAGGAATAGTTACTTGGTGTTACTTTAAACAGTAGAGATGTACTCGTCTAACAGAAGAAAACACTGAAAACAAATGGCTTGATTTGAGACATGAATGAACTCTTTTGGTAGTTTTAGTGCATTTTGAATGTGAAATTCCCTGAAGTGAAGCTGAACGATGGTTTCTGCGACCTAGATGACCTGTGAAAAACTGTTTTTTGAGAGATATGAAGGCTGTTCATATTAAACGAACATAAGTATTAGACTGAAACTTTGATGAATGAATGTGTTTGAAATAAACATTGTCAACTTTACATTATTTTTTGTTTTTAAAAGCAATTTGTATCATTATCTTCCATGGCAAATGAAGGGATACAGTGTGTAATGTAAATGTTCATCGGCATTAAACACCATCTTTCTCTCTTCAGCCCGAAGCATCTCAAGGCAGTCGTGAAACCGTTCAAAAATACAGAAGCGTCTCTATTGTGTGAGTTTGACGTGTGTGTGTGTGTGTGTGTGTGTGTGTGTGTGTGTGTGTGTGTGTGTGTGTGTGTGTGTGTGTATATCTGGGTGGGGTTGTGTTCTTAGTTATGAAAATGCAAGCTTTGCTCTTTATGACTGGTTTCAGAGTGTGAGACTCTTATAGTAATATGCGCATCTCAATGTTAAGTCTTATTAGATATTTTTGCAATTCAAATATACATCATAGTGAACTTGAAACTCTTGAAATGAATTATGAGAAATGTTTGCTTTGTGACCATCTAAAACCATTAAACAGCTTGAAGTTTTGAATCTTCAGAGAGCATTCAAAAATAATGTTTTCATAACTTGCTGTGACATCAGCAGACGTCGTTGCGGTGTGTGTTCTCTGTGCGTCTGACAGTGATCAGATCATCTCTGTCTTCACACTGATGGGCTTTCTGCCCGTGTGGACGCGAGGGCGATTGAAACGTGACTATGATGAGATATTTGGCTAATAAAATCATGCAGAAGAGCGTGCGAACTTTATGATATTGTCTGCTCTCTGGGTATCATCTCAGTCAGAGTTCATCATCTTACACACGCGTGATGCGTTGAGATGATTTCTGTGTTTTTCTAGTGTGGATGGAGAGCATTTTAAAGAGAAATCGCTGGATTAATGGATTAATCGTCCACAAGCGTTATAAAAGGCGGATATGCTTTACACTCATGCTGGACGTAATTTAAATTCTGTGGCTTTTATATGAAAACAAACATGATGAACAAAGCATCGTTTATTTAATTCCCCCCTTTAAGATGTGTTCTCCACCCATTTTTAATTTAATAATAAAGATGTGTATTTTAATTCACCTATCCCTTCTAAACATCTAACTCTTCTAAACAAACTCTTCTAAACAAACTCTTCTAAACATTAGATCGCTCACACCTAAAGCGGTTATTGTAAATGAAATGGTCACAGATAATAATTTCGATATACTTTGCCTTACTGAAACCTGGCTTAAACCAAATGAGTATTTCGGTCTAAATGAGTCTACTCCGCCAAGATACTGTTATAAGCATGAGCCCCGTCTGACTGGTCGTGGCGGCGGTGTTGCAACAATCTATAAAGATATTCTTAATATTTCTCAGAAAACAGGTCACAGATTTAATTCGTTTGAAGTACTTATGCTAAATGTTACGCTCTTAGATGTAAGAAAGAAATCCATATTATCTCTAGCCTTGGCTACTGTATATAGACCTCCAGGACCATATGCTGAATTTCTAAAAGAGTTTGCAGACTTTCTCTCGGATCTATTGGTCAATGTCGATAAAGCAATAATTGTTGGAGATTTTAACATACACGTAGACAACAAAAATGATGCCTTAGGGGCTGCGTTTACAGATTTATTAAACTCCTTTGGGGTCAAGCAAAACGTCCGTGGTCCCACTCATCGTCTAAATCATACACTAGATTTAATTATATCATATGGAACCAATCCAACTTATATAGATATTATACCGCAAAGTGATGATGTCACTGATCATTACATGGTAACGTGCATAATACGTACTGCTGAAATATGTCATGTTGCGCCACGTTATAGACCAGGCAGAACAATCCTTCCAACCACTATAGATAGATTCTCAAATAGCTTACCTGATCTATCTCAGCTGCTCAGTGAACCCAAACTAACAGATGAACTAGAGGAAATGACTAGCAGTTTGAGCACCATTTTCACTAGTACATTAGATATTGTTGCACCAATTAGATTAAAAAAGGTTAAAGAGAAAACTAAAGCACCATGGTACAACAGTGTTACGCATGATATCAAGAGAGAAACTCGTAACCTAGAGCGTAAATGGAAACAAACTAATTTAGAGGTCTTTAGAATCGCGTGGAAAGACAGTATGTCACGTTATAAAAAGGCTCTAAAAACAGCCAGGGCTGAGCATCTCCGCAAACTAATAGAAAATAACCAAAATAATCCAAGGTTCTTATTTAACACCGTGCATAGACTAACAAATAAACAGACATCACCAGAGCAAAATATACCGTTACAGTTTAGTAGTAATGATTTTATGAATTATTTCAATGAGAAAATAGAAAGCATTCGAAACACAATTATAAATGTACAATCCTCTATGGTCTCTTATGATTCAGCCTCAATTATCGTCCCTCAAGAACAACTACACCGCTTTGCAACGATAGGACAGGAAGAGCTAAATAAACTTATTATTGCATCTAAACCAACAACATGCTCATTAGATCCAATACCCACTAAACTACTGAAAGAAGTGTTACCTGTAGTGGAAGAGCCTCTTCTTAATATTATTAACTCGTCTTTATTCTTAGGTCATGTTCCAAGAATATTCAAGTTGGCAGTAATAAAACCTCTCATTAAGAAACCGCAACTAGATCCAAATAACCTAGCAAATTACAGACCCATTTCAAATCTTCCATTTATGTCCAAAATACTAGAAAAAGTTGTATCCGCTCAACTGTGCTCTTTTTTGCAAGAAAATGATATCTATGAAAAATTCCAGTCAGGATTCAGACCGCATCATAGCACAGAAACTGCGCTAGTTAAAATTACAAATGATCTACTCTTAGCTTCTGACCAAGGCTGTCTCTCAATACTATTCCTACTTGATCTTAGCGCCGCGTTCGACACTATAGATCATAAAATACTCTTGGATCGACTACAAAACTACACTGGTGTTCAGGGACAGGCATTAAGCTGGTTTAGATCGTACTTATCTGACCGTTATCATTTTGTCTCTTTACACGGGGGAAAATCAAAGATAACGTCAGTAGACTACGGAGTACCGCAAGGATCGGTGTTAGGCCCTCTGCTATTCTCAATATATATGCTGCCACTTGGTAATATTATAAGAAAACATGGAATTAATTTCCACTGTTATGCTGACGACACTCAATTATATATTTCATCACGACCAGATGAAAACATTACCTCATCTAAATTGACAGAGTGTCTCAAAGATATAAAATGCTGGATGACGCGTAATTTCCTGCTATTAAATTCAGATAAAACGGAGGTATTACTTATTGGTCCAAAAAACTACACACAAAACCTCTTACAATACGACTTTAATATAGAAGGATGCCCTGTTACTTTTTCCACTACAGTAAAAGACCTGGGTGTTATACTAGACCGCAACTTGTCTTTCGAAAATCATATTTCATCTGTTACAAGAACAGCCTTTTTCCACCTTAGAAACATTGCTAAATTACGTAACATGCTATCTGTTTCTGATGCAGAAAAGTTAGTTCATGCATTCATGACCTCGAGACTAGATTACTGTAATGCTTTATTAGCTGGTTGTCCTGCATCCTCAATAAACAAGCTACAGTTAGTGCAAAATGCAGCCGCTAGAGTTCTTACTAGATCAAGAAAATATGATCATATAACACCGATTTTATCATCTCTGCACTGGTTACCTATTAAGTTCCGTATCAATTACAAAGTACTACTACTGACCTATAAAGCCCTTAATGGTTTAGCTCCTGTGTATTTAATGGACCTTCTTTCGCCCTACAATCCACCGCGTTCTCTAAGATCACTAAATTCAAGGCTTCTGGTCATTCCTAGGATATCGAAGTCCACGAAAGGAGGGAGGGCATTCTCGCATTTAGCTCCAAAACTCTGGAATAGCCTTCCCGATACGGTCCGATGCTCTGACTCGCTGACACAGTTTAAAACTAGACTAAAGACGTGTCTCTTTAGTCAAGCATTCACATAATGCTTACCTTTTAGTCCTCTGCTATGCCATACGGAACCGTTTGCCACTGAAACTGCTTAACGCACCAGTGGGGCTCGACAGCCTTATAGACAAACGGGTCGGTCCGTATGGTTGCGGAGAGTTTGGGTTACGGAGAGTTGTGAGATTATGGTTTTCTAACACCTACTCCCGTGTAATGGAAATCATTATGAACATCAGCTATGCTAATTATTTCCCATCTGCCTTTCTGCTGTTATCTCGGGACGCTTGTCCCGAGAAAAATGGCGTTCGTAGGCTCCAGTTTGGTATCCTGCCTCTCACAGGGATTTCGGATGCCTCAACGCCTGTGATGAGAAGACCAACGCCTGTGAAGAGACGACTCAACGCCTGCGAAGAGACGACTCAACGCCGGCGATATGTTATCCCCTAAATATTACATGATTAACTAAATGTATTTTTTCCAGGTACTCTCTGATATGGACTTACTGTAAAGCTTCTTTAAAACCCTATGATTGTTAGCCAGAGGAGAACTGGCCCCTGACTAGCCTGGGTTCTCCCAAGGTTTTTTTCTCCATCCAATCTGATGGAGTTTTGGTTCCTTGCCACTGTCGCCTTGCTTTTGGCTTGCTTAGTTGGGGATATTTAATATTCAACAATATTATTGAACTGTGTTGTACTACTTTCATGTTATCACTGTGAAGCTGCTTTGATGCAATCTGTATTGTGAAAAGCGCTATATAAATAAATGTGACTTGACTTGACTTGACTTGACTATCCCATACAAACTACCCCATATTACAAACTCAGATCAACACATTAGAAGAGCACAGAACATCCCGGGTGTTCAAAGCATGGGTCGTTCCCGCCGGTGTTTAGCAGGCTTTGCTAGAGTCCGTTAGAGTCAGAGATCTGAACAGGAACAGGAAGTCACACACGCTACTTCCTCTTCTGTGGAAGAGTCTGAGGTTAAAGTTGCATGAAGGGAAGTTACACTCGTCTTTTCATATCGAGTGAAACGCCTCTGGAGCGGGAGCACATGTGGGCGGGGCTTGATTGTGTCTGTGTGGAGCTGATTGGCTGGTTGTGGTTTGCTATTGGCTGATCTCCTGTGAGTGACAGGTTATAGGTAGTGACAGACTATTTTTACAATGTCTTTCAGAAAGAGTTGCGAACACGGCTTCCTTCCGCGTGTGTGTGTGTGTGTGTGTGTGTCGGTTATGGTCTGTGTGTGTGTCGGTTATGGTGTGTGTGTGTGTCGGTTATGGTGTGTGTGTGTGTGTGTCCGGTTTCCTCCACTGAGGTTATAGAGACATCAGTGTGTGTGAACATGAGCTCATGAAATCACACTCACCCTCAATCCTAAAATAAATCGTCACACCTTTAGAAAGTATAATGCATGACAAACAACCAGTTTCAGGCGTAACAAGGGATCTGCCGATATTAATGCATTATAACGTACATTATGAATACCTTTATAATCCATTATCCATAAAGGCTTTAAGTGATGCCAGGTATACTATGAAGAGAGTTTGTATTGTTATCATAGTCTCCAAGTCTGTACTGGTGTGTTTGAACACGTTTTGTTTAGATATAATGTGTTGTGGTTCTGTTCCTGGAGAACGTCATGGTTGTGTTAGTGAAGCGCTGAGAGAACGAGCAGAGCCTGGTGTGTGTGTTCAGTGTGTTCATTACTCCACCGTCTGATGGTGTGTGTTCATTACTCCAGCGTCTGATGGTGTGTGTTCATTACTCCAGCGTCTGATGGTGTGTGTTCATTACTCCAGCGTCTGATGGTGTGTGTTCATTACTCCAGCGTCTGATGGTGTGTGTTCATTACTCCACCGTCTGATGGTGTGTGTTCATTACTCCAGCGCCTGATGGTGTGTGTTCATTACTCCAGCGCCTGATGGTGTGTGTTCATTACTCCACCGTCTGATGGTGTGTGTTCATTACTCCAGCGCCTGATGGTGTGTGTTCATTACTCCAGCGCCTGATGGTGTGTGTTCATTACTCCAGCGCCTGATGGTGTGTGTTCATTACTCCAGCGCCTGATGGTGTGTGTTCATTACTCCAGCGCCTGATGGTGTGTGTTCATTACTCCAGCGCCTGATGGTGTGTGTTCATTACTCCAGCGCCTGATGGTGTGTGTTCATTACTCCAGCGCCTGATGGTGTGTGTTCATTACTCCAGCGCCTGATGGTGTGTGTTCATTACTCCAGCGCCTGATGGTGTGTGTTCATTACTCCAGCGTCTGATGGTGTGTGTTCAGTGTGTTCATTACTCCAGCGTCTGATGGTGTGTGTTCATTACTCCAGCGCCTGATGGTGTGTGTTCATTACTCCAGCGCCTGATGGTGTGTGTTCATTACTCCAGCGCCTGATGGTGTGTGTTCATTACTCCAGCGCCTGATGGTGTGTGTTCATTACTCCAGCGCCTGATGGTGTGTGTTCATTACTCCAGCGCCTGATGGTGTGTGTTCATTACTCCAGCGCCTGATGGTGTGTGTTCATTACTCCAGCGTCTGATGGTGTGTGTTCATTACTCCAGCGCCTGATGGTGTGTGTTCATTACTCCAGCGCCTGATGGTGTGTGTTCATTACTCCAGCGCCTGATGGTGTGTGTTCATTACTCCAGCGCCTGATGGTGTGTGTTCATTACTCCAGCGCCTGATGGTGTGTGTTCATTACTCCAGCGCCTGATGGTGTGTGTTCAGTGTGTTCATTACTCCAGCGCCTGATGGTGTGTGTTCATTACTCCAGCGCCTGATGGTGTGTGTTCATTACTCCAGCGCCTGATGGTGTGTGTTCATTACTCCAGCGTCTGATGGTGTGTGTTCAGTGTGTTCATTACTCCAGCGCCTGATGGTGTGTGTTCATTACTCCAGCGCCTGATGGTGTGTGTTCATTACTCCAGCGTCTGATGGTGTGTGTTCATTACTCCAGCGCCTGATGGTGTGTGTTCATTACTCCAGCGTCTGATGGTGTGTGTTCAGTGTGTTCATTACTCCAGCGTCTGATGGTGTGTGTTCATTACTCCAGCGCCTGATGGTGTGTGTTCATTACTCCAGCGCCTGATGGTGTGTGTTCATTACTCCAGCGCCTGATGGTGTGTGTTCATTACTCCAGCGCCTGATGGTGTGTGTTCATTACTCCAGCGCCTGATGGTGTGTGTTCATTACTCCAGCGCCTGATGGTGTGTGTTCATTACTCCAGCGTCTGATGGTGTGTGTTCATTACTCCAGCGCCTGATGGTGTGTGTTCATTACTCCAGCGCCTGATGGTGTGTGTTCATTACTCCAGCGCCTGATGGTGTGTGTTCATTACTCCAGCGTCTGATGCTGTGTGTTCATTACTCCAGCGTCTGATGGTGTGTGTTCATTACTCCAGCGTCTGATGGTGTGTGTTCATTACTCCAGCGTCTGATGGTGTGTGTTCATTACTCCAGCGTCTGATGGTGTGTGTTCATTACTCCAGCGTCTGATGGTGTGTGTTCATTACTCCAGCGCCTGATGGTGTGTGTTCATTACTCCAGCGCCTGATGGTGTGTGTTCATTACTCCAGCGTCTGATGGTGTGTGTTCATTACTCCAGCGTCTGATGGTGTGTGTTCATTACTCCAGCGTCTGATGGTGTGTGTTCATTACTCCAGCGTCTGATGGTGTGTGTTCATTACTCCAGCGTCTGATGGTGTGTGTTCATTACTCCAGCGCCTGATGGTGTGTGTTCATTACTCCAGCGTCTGATGGTGTGTGTTCATTACTCCAGCGCCTGATGGTGTGTGTTCATTACTCCAGCGCCTGATGGTGTGTGTTCATTACTCCAGCGCCTGATGGTGTGTGTTCATTACTCCAGCGCCTGATGGTGTGTGTTCATTACTCCAGCGCCTGATGGTGTGTGTTCATTACTCCAGCGCCTGATGGTGTGTGTTCATTACTCCAGCGCCTGATGGTGTGTGTTCATTACTCCAGCGTCTGATGGTGTGTGTTCATTACTCCAGCGCCTGATGGTGTGTGTTCATTACTCCAGCGCCTGATGGTGTGTGTTCATTACTCCAGCGCCTGATGGTGTGTGTTCATTACTCCAGCGCCTGATGGTGTGTGTTCATTACTCCAGCGCCTGATGGTGTGTGTTCAGTGTGTTCATTACTCCAGCGCCTGATGGTGTGTGTTCATTACTCCAGCGCCTGATGGTGTGTGTTCATTACTCCAGCGCCTGATGGTGTGTGTTCATTACTCCAGCGTCTGATGGTGTGTGTTCAGTGTGTTCATTACTCCAGCGCCTGATGGTGTGTGTTCATTACTCCAGCGCCTGATGGTGTGTGTTCATTACTCCAGCGTCTGATGGTGTGTGTTCATTACTCCAGCGCCTGATGGTGTGTGTTCATTACTCCAGCGCCTGATGGTGTGTGTTCATTACTCCAGCGCCTGATGGTGTGTGTTCATTACTCCAGCGTCTGATGGTGTGTGTTCATTACTCCAGCGCCTGATGGTGTGTGTTCATTACTCCAGCGCCTGATGGTGTGTGTTCATTACTCCAGCGTCTGATGGTGTGTGTTCATTACTCCAGCGTCTGATGGTGTGTGTTCATTACTCCAGCGTCTGATGGTGTGTGTTCATTACTCCAGCGCCTGATGGTGTGTGTTCATTACTCCAGCGTCTGATGGTGTGTGTTCATTACTCCAGCGCCTGATGGTGTGTGTTCATTACTCCAGCGTCTGATGGTGTGTGTTCATTACTCCAGCGTCTGATGGTGTGTGTTCATTACTCCAGCGTCTGATGGTGTGTTGCTCTTGTGCGCGGGTAACCGGTCGAGCCGGCTCACAGTAACCCGCTATAGTGGCGTGTTGTAACTCTGCGGGGAAACACAGACTCGTGTGCTGGCAGGATCGTGCTCTACGCCAGATGCACACACTTGGGGATTTACAGTAAGTGTAGAAGAGTAAGATGTATTTGTGCGCTGAGAAAAATGTGCAAAATCAAAATATCTCGTTGTCCATCCTAGAGGGTAAACGCAGAGCTTACATGATCCGGTGTGAACATGTGCCGGTACTTGTGTAACCGCAAACCAGAACTAGAGGAAGAGCCACTGGAGAGATCATGGAAGCATCTAATTCTTTTGCTCTCCTAAAATACATACTATATAAATAGTTAAATAGTGGCATGTTATTATCTGCATTTATCATTGCCGCCAAGAAGAGCTAAAGTTTGTATGGAAGCTTGTTTCCGCAACAGAAAAAAACATTTAAAAAGATAGTTGCGACTTTTTTTCCTCAGAATTGTGTTTATATCTCCCAATTGCCAGAATTGCCAGAATTTAAGAATTTATTTTTCGCCAATTGCAAGTTTATATCTCACAATTCTGACTTTAAAACTCGCAACTGCAACTTTATAACACACAATTGCGACTTAAAATCATGCAGTTGCGAGATATAAACTCGCAATTGTGAGAATTGCCTTTTTTATTTTTGATTCTGTGGCAGAAACAAGCTTCCATACATTGTTTACTTATGAGAAACAACAAGCGAAAGGAAACCGTAGTGAAACAGACGTGGATTTTAATGGTGAGACTTTTGTTTTTGCAATCAGGCTCTCAAAAAAGATTTTCCAGCCAATATATCGGTTATCAGCTTTCAAATATAAAGAGTTATCGGTATTGGCCAAAATGTTCATATTCCTATTAAACATCCCCCAACGCTCCTGAACTGGTGAAGTGCTCTCGAGTGTGAGTCTGCAGTCCTGCATCACGTGTGTGTGTGTGTGTGTGTGTGTGTGTGTGTGTGTGTGTGTGTGTGTGTGTGTGTCAGGTATGATCTTTCACTCTTCTCACTCGCGGTCTTTGTTGTTTTCACTCAGTCTGTCCCTTTGTGTCTCAGGTCTCTGATCTCTCTTCTCCGCCCTCGCCTCTATGAAACATTATCCTTTCAATCACACAGCTTTTCATTTCTCACGCTCGTTTGTGTTTACTGACGGCCTTAGAAGCGTATTACCAGAGAAACAGTCCAACGACATATTTATTAAAAGCAACTGACCCATCTGGAGGCCCGGAACACACTCATCATCCAGAGGCCCGGTACACACTCATCATCTGGAGGCCCGGTACACGCTCATCATCCGGAGGCCCGGTACACGCTCATCATCCGGAGGCCCGGTACACGCTCATCATCCGGAGGCCCGGTACACGCTCATCATCTGGAGGCCCGGTACACGCTCATCATCCGGAGGCCCGGTACACACTCATCATCTGGAGGCCCGGTACACGCTCATCATCCGGAGGCCCGGTACACGCTCATCATCTGGAGGCCCGGTACACGCTCATCATCCGGAGGCCCGGTACACGCTCATCATCCGGAGGCCCGGTACACGCTCATCATCTGGAGGCCCGGTACACGCTCATCATCTGGAGGCCCGGTACACGCTCATCATCTGGAGGCCCGGTACACGCTCATCATCTGGAGGCCCGGTACACGCTCATCATCTGGAGGCCCGGTACACGCTCATCATCTGGACGCCCGGTACACGCTCATCATCTGGAGGCCCGGTACACGCTCATCATCAGGAGGCCCGGTACACGCTCATCATCTGGAGGCCCGGTACACGCTCATCATCAGGAGGCCCGGTACACACTCATCATCTGGAGGCCCGGTACACGCTCATCATCAGGAGGCCCGGTACACGCTCATCATCCGGAGGCCCGGTACACGCTCATCATCAGGAGGCCCGGTACACGCTCATCATCCGGAGGCCCGGTACACGCTCATCATCTGGAGGCCCGGTACACGCTCATCATCTGGAGGCCCGGTACACGCTCATCATCTGGAGGCCCGGTACACGCTCATCATCTGGAGGCCCGGTACACGCTCATCATCTGGAGGCCCGGTACACGCTCATCATCAGGAGGCCCGGTACACGCTCATCATCCGGAGGCCCGGTACACGCTCATCATCAGGAGGCCCGGTACACGCTCATCATCTGGAGGCCCGGTACACGCTCATCATCAGGAGGCCCGGTACACACTCATCATCTGGAGGCCCGGTACACGCTCATCATCTGGAGGCCCGGTACACGCTCATCATCAGGAGGCCCGGTACACGCTCATCATCTGGAGGCCCGGTACACGCTCATCATCAGGAGGCCCGGTACACACTCATCATCTGGAGGCCCGGTACACGCTCATCATCCGGAGGCCCGGTACACGCTCATCATCAGGAGGCCCGGTACACGCTCATCATCCGGAGGCCCGGTACACGCTCATCATCCGGAGGCCCGGTACACACTCTTCATCCGGAGGCCCGGTACACGCTCATCATCCGGAGGCCCGGTACACGCTCATCATCCGGAGGCCCGGTACACGCTCATCATCTGGAGGCCCGGTACACGCTCATCATCCGGAGGCCCGGTACACGCTCATCATCTGGAGGCCCGGTACACGCTCATCATCCGGAGGCCCGGTACACGCTCATCATCTGGAGGCCCGGTACACGCTCATCATCTGGAGGCCCGGTACACGCTCATCATCTGGAGGCCCGGTACACGCTCATCATCCGGAGGCCCGGTACACGCTCATCATCTGGAGGCCCGGTACACGCTCATCATCAGGAGGCCCGGTACACGCTCATCATCTGGAGGCCCGGTACACGCTCATCATCTGGAGGCCCGGTACACGCTCATCATCTGGAGGCCCGGTACACGCTCATCATCTGGAGGCCCGGTACACGCTCATCATCCGGAGGCCCGGTACACGCTCATCATCTGGAGGCCCGGTACACGCTCATCATCTGGAGGCCCGGTACACGCTCATCATCCGGAGGCCCGGTACACGCTCATCATCAGGAGGCCCGGTACACGCTCATCATCCGGAGGCCCGGTACACGCTCATCATCCGGAGGCCCGGTACACGCTCATCATCCGGAGGCCCGGTACACGCTCATCATCCGGAGGCCCGGTACACGCTCATCATCTGGAGGCCCGGTACACGCTCATCATCTGGAGGCCCGGTACACGCTCATCATCCGGAGGCCCGGTACACGCTCATCATAATGCCCACCTCATACACAAGGTAGTTCAGGAGTATTTACTAAAATAATTTATTGAATCAAATAAGGCTTTTTTACTTTTGAAGGTTCATGAGTCTGCAGTTTTCCCTCGTATAACATAATCCCAGTTTGAGCCACAGCTCCATCACTCAAACACACACATCACCTATAAATGATGTAATGATACGATTTCTCTAGTTGGAAATTGGTTAAACGTGATTGAAAACAAATGTGATCATAATATCGACGTCCCTCATAATTATGCTCCTATAGGGATGCACAAAGATGAACACTTACCGATAATTCCTTATATTTGAAAGCCTATTAACCGATAAATTGGCTGATAAATCTAAATTCAAATTTTTATATAATTTTTGAGAGCCTGATTGCAAAACAAAAGCCTCACCATTAAAAGCCATGTCCCAAACACACAATTATAATGTTCTCATTATAATGTTATGCAGCCGATATGACAGACTTGCACATGTTGCATTTTACTGTATTTTCCTTTCTTGAAGTGATTCCAACCAGCAGTTCATAACCATCATGTTGAACATGTCTGAAGCGTCTCAGCTCAAGGAGATAATACAGTATTCATCAGCTTTAATGTATCAGGCAAATCTAAAAAAAAAAAAGTGTGTGTGTCTGTGTGCTGTTCAGAGGAAGAGTGAAGACTTCGGCTTTATAAGCCCAGTTACACAGCTTTCTCCATCACTGTGTGTGTGTGTGTGTGTGTGTGTGTGTGTGTGTGTGTGTGTGTGTGTGTGTGTGTGTGTGTGTGTGTGTGTGTGTGTGTGTGTGTGTGTGACAGAGAGAGAGAATGTGTGTGTGTGTGTGTGTGTGTGTGTGCTCTTGTTTTTATTACATTGTGAGGACCAAATTTCCCCACAAGAATAGTAAAACGTGAAATCACCTACACTGTGAGGACTAGCCAATGGTCCCCGTAAGGGAAATTGATTAATGGACATACTTAATGATGTTTTTTAGAAAATGTAAAAGAGCAGAAAGTTTTCTGTGATGGGCAGGTTTAGGGTTAGTGTGTGTTAGGGCTGGGCGATAAATCGATTTTATCGATTAACTCGAATGTGTAGTTTACGCGAGTTTACGCCGATTTTTTTGAATGAAAATCGGTTTTCTCTTTAACAACCGCCGACGCGCCAATCTGGGCTCCCGTAGTTCCGACCGGGCTCAGCGCTTGCCATGATAGAGGTACACAAACAACATGGCAAATGAACAAGCCCGCGGCAGCAGAAGCACACCCGCCGAAAACATTTACAAACTGAATCTGCAGGGCTGTCCACTCTCACGAGTTCACTGTGAGAGACGCAATTGTCACTTTTTATACGCTCTCACGCACACATGCATTTTCTAACGCAGATCAAGAGGACACTGACACCGACAGACTAGAGCAGGTTACTATTGATATGAAACAGTTTCTCAGCTCTCAGATTCGGTCAATTTTAAAGGGACACTATGCAGCTTTTTTAGCTTAACTGAACAGCTTCAGAGTTATTGAAATGGTTATATAACTTCTTTCGGGTTGAATGGTGGGCGTCTCGACCCCCCCTGGTGCCTGTGAGCGAAAAAATCCCACTTGCAACTTCGGTGCGGCGGGCCGCGTCAGGAAGTATCGCGTGATATCAGCTCTCGCGATGTAACATATTCCTTTACGGCAACTGCACACACACACAGGAACAAGGTATAGATGGATGGAGTTTGTCACACTATCGTCATGGCTGAGCCGGCATATAAGATGCAGAAAGCTAGGAAAGCATTGTCGGAGGAACAGAGAAAGAGGAAACGGCAGACTGACCGAGCGAGGAGTCGGACACCAGCATAGGCATAATTTGCGGGTGTGTTATGTCCCCATTGAAACTTCTCGCGGCACGGATGTAACGTTACCATTACAAACAAATAAAACATCTCCAGGTAACTCTAGTAGAGCATTCATTTCGTTCGTTTGTTAAATAAGAGGCGATCTGAAATGTGTTATTTTTGAAATCAAGTGACCAAAGTGCTCGTTGCCTCTGCGATCAGTGGTGCAGATAAGTTACAGTGTTCTGTTGTGACGCGCGCCTGAATCCGTTGCGGGGACTGAGAGACTCTCTATATTTTGTTATGGTGAAATCACAAAATCTAATGCACAAAAAACATGTCCCTGCTTGAAAAACAACCACTAATAAACAATCGGTTTTGATGAGGAAAATAAACTATACTACTACTGATTAGAACCCAGAACCTCTGACACACTTGGCAAAAGTTCTGCCTCTGGACCATTAAAATTGTCGGATCTATGTATTTAATCACGTGAAAATTCTCACCACTAACAACATATAATATTATATCTCATTAAACGACAAATTAAACACAATGTACTATTGTATAGCCTACTATGTAACAGGCCATGTCACGCTCTGAGTGAGTGGTATTTACGACAGTAACGTTAAATTCAAGTACTCCACAGTAACTCTAGGGGTCGCTGTTTGACAAAAACGGGATTTCTGCATAATGCCCCTTTAATACGAAATTCAAACAATAAACACAGACAGTTTTGGCGCTTGTAAATGTGACGTGAAAGATCGCTGACAGATCTCAGTTCAAGCGGCACATGAACCGATCATCTGTTACTCTTTATTAAGTACTAACTTACCCAAATGCAATAAAATCGATCGATCAGTGTTTTTCAACCGCGGAAAGATGTCCATAAAGCAGCTGGAGAACAACATGTGTCACGTAACGTTACATTTACCTCAGGATGCCTTTTAATGACCCATAGCACGCATGTTAGTTGGACTTAAAATAATTGCTAGAGAGGAGTATTTTGCTAAATATGATAACTATATTACACATTTATTATATTTTACCTATATCATTAAAATATTATAACGTTGTTTGTTATAATAAAAAACGCATTGTTTAATTTGAGTTTTTTTAACCTTTAATAATAATAGCTGACAGGGCTCTCTGTGTTTACAGCATTAGGTGATTTATTTTTGGAGAACAATTAACATAACACATTAACGTATCTACTGTACCTAATATTTATCCAAAGGAATTGATATTGAATCAATATCAGAATCAAAATCACAAGAATTGAAATTTGTGTTAAGCAATAATAAAAACAGTAGCATACCAGTCTTTTTGTACCATGTAAACATTGTGTTTATAGTTAATAAACTTGATACAATTATGTTTAGTTACCAAATAATTTGACAATCACAATAAACTTATTGTGATGCAAGTTTTTTTTTTTTTTTACACATCCCCCCAATCCACCCATTTTATGTTATGTTACATTTACACTATTTACAAAGACTGGGCCTGCCCTCTTGTCTTTTTGGCTTGTTGTTTCTGATTACACTTTAATCCAGATAATATCCCAGAAGGGAATATCAAAACAAAATAAAGTTAAAACTTGTTTTGAACAATTTCTTTGTCATCTGCAGATTGATTTTAAGTAGGGAGAGAAAAAAAATCGATTTAAATCGTAAATTGGATTTTTTGTGAAAAAATCGGGGATTTTTTTTTTAGGGCCATATCGCCCAGCCCTAGTGTGTGTGTGTGTGTGTGTGTGTGTGTGTGTGTGTGTGTGTGATGGGCAGGTTTGGGGGTAGGGTTAGTGTGTGTGTGTGTGTGTGTATGTGTGATGGGCAGGTTTGGGGGTAGGGTTAATGTTTGTGTGTGTGTGTGTGTGTGTGTGTGTGTGTGTGTGTGTGTGTGTGTGTGTGTGTGTGTGTGTGTGTGTGTGTGTGTGTGTGTGTGTGTGTGTGTGTGTGTGTGTGTGTGTGTGATGGGCAGGTTTAGGGGTCGGGGCAGTGTAAGGGGACAGAATATACAGTTTGTACAGTATAAAAACCATTACGTCTATGGAGAGTCCTCACAAAGATAGTGGACCAGACATGTGAGTGTGTGTGTGTGCGTGTGTGTGTGTATGGAGCCGTTCTGCAGAGTAATTACAGTAATCAGTCCAGTGTGAGCCTGACAGGAGCCGTTCACAGTCTCCACTGGTAACCAGTATCCTCATGGCCAGATCAAGTGTGAACCGCACACAAAACATTTGGATTTTAATAATGTGTGTTTATGGGGAAATCACTGTACACTGATTTACAGGGTTTATTGTGGGGCTAATTATTGATGACATCTGGCGCTTTAAAACCGAGGATCATATTTGATCTGAGAGATCGAAACCCCTGTTCCCGAAAGCATTTGATTGGATGAAACTCTGAGGAGAAGCTGATGTCATCGGTATCGGTGGTGGAACACATCATAAATGCGTGTATCTTCTAATCTAGTGTATTGTGTCCTTGTTTCAGACACTGGTTCACCTAAATCCGTCATCATCCCCTCTCGCTCGAGCCGTTCCCTTCATCTGAGGAACACTTCACCTCCTCCATCCTCCACCAGTCCTCATCCCTCGTTCACTTCTTCCCATGATGCCCTTGAGGGGATTCTGCTCCAGCTCTGTGTTCAGCACAGTAGACTCCCAGTGCCCCCAGTGTTCCCAGTGCTCCGAGCTAACCCAGCTCTTGCTCAGAGACCCCGGTCAGACACCCGTACAGCTCCATGAGGAACCGGTGCAGTTCCTCGGACACCAGAAGGTCAGGAGGACTGTCAGACACGTGTGCTAAATGCAAATGTTTTGTGAGGTTTGCAAAATACAAATCTTTAGCGATGCGCCAACGCGACATGAATCATCGCTGTGCGGGATATGGAAACGGGAACTAATCGCAGCACTTCGCTAAAAAAGGGCTTAATAGGCATAAAAAATGGATATTTGTGAATATCAATTGATTCACAGGCAAATGCATGACATGCAGACCTTCCACACACACACACACACGCGCGCGCGAGAACAAAGACACGATGATAGTGTGTGTATGAGGACAAAGGGAGATGCGCTGACGATAATAACGCGTGGCCGCGCGTCAATCAAACACGTTACATGTAACTTTAGCGCTTTGTGAATGTGTGTGTGTGTGTGTGTGTTGAAGTCAGTGCCGTGTAACATCATGCTGCAGTGTCTCTTTGTATGTCCCTCCCCCATTGATTCCCTTCAGCGCGAGACAACGTGTCCTTACACACGCACAATGGACTCGAGCTCGGTGTAAATACACAACTCTTACTCCAACTCTCACACACATCACACACACACATCTATATGAGCTCATCAATACAGAGAGAGAGAGATATCACTTCATTTGATCAAGCAGAGCCGCAGAAAACCACTGGCCGATCAGAAATAATTTATTAAATAATGTCACTGTGTTGCCCGTGTTTTAACAATAATGCGTGTGCATTCTTTAAAAATAGCAAAAATAGCTGTTTAATTCGGACATAAGATAGCGTTATAACTCATGTATAACTCACCTTTGTATTAGTGTCTTTCATTCTCTCCTGGCGTGCTTTCGGTAACGGGTCCGAGACTCGGGACATTGCGGAAAAATGAAAACTTCACCCTGAGTCAGACGATATAAAATCCAGATGTTTGAATCTAATCCAGAGAATAAGCATCCAGTGCATGAAGAAATATGATCAAACATATGCATGTGCGTTATAGCTCCATTCAGTCTCACGTGAACTGTGTTTAATAAGACGCACTAGGGGTTTTTCTCTCTTTTTTCTTCTTCCACAGGAAACTCCACGGGCTTCGTGAGCACTGGCCCTAATCAGACTTTCAACCAATAGCAGGCGTGTATTTCTCTGACTGACAGGCGCTTGACCAATCAGAGTTGTTACACGCTGACTGACTCCGCCCATCACAGTTACAGTACAGACTACAGCAGGACGCGCCACATGGTGTGTGTGTGTGTGTGTGTGTGTGTGTGTGTGTGTGTGTGTGTGTGTGTCTGAGAGAGTGTTTGTGTCTGAGTGTGTGTGTGTGTGTGTGTGTGTCTGAGAGAGTGTTTGTGTCTGAGTGTGTGTGTGTGTGTGTGTGTGTGTGTGTGTGTGTGTGTGTGTGTGTGTGTGTGTGTGTGTGTGTGTCTGTCTGAGAGAGTGTTTGTGTCTGAGTGAGTGAGTGTGTGTGTGTGTGTGTGTGTGTGTGTGTGTGTGTGTGTGTGTGTGTGTGTGTGTCTGAGAGAGAGAGAGTGTGTGTGTGTGTGTGTGTGTATGTGTGTGTGTCTGTGTCTGAGCTTTTGTTTTTGTGATATATGAGGACACAAATGTGTATAATGACATGCATATTACACTGGTATTACAACTTACACGTGATACATGAGGACATTGCATGAGTCCTCATATTTCAAATAGCTTAAAAAACATAAAAAACAATGTGTGTTTTTTTAATGTAAAAATGCAGCATGTCTTCTGTGATGGGCAGGTTTAGGGATAGGGGCAGTGTGTGTGTGTGTGTGTGTGTGTGTGTGTGTGTGTGTGTGTGTGTGTGTGTGTGTGTGTGTGTGTGTGTGTGTGTGTGTGTGTGTGTGTGTGTGTGTGTGTGTGTGTGATGGGCAGGTTTAGGGATAGGGGCAGTGTGTGTGTGTGTGTGTGTGTGTGTGTGTGTGTGTGTGTGTGTGTGTGTGTGTGTGTGTGTGTGTGTGTGTGTGATGGGCAGGTTTAGGGATAGGGGCAGTGTGTGTGTGTGTGTGTGTGTGTGTGTGTGTGTGTGTGTGTGTGTGTGTGTGTGTGTGTGTGTGTGTGTGTGTGTGTGTGTGTGTGTGTGTGTGTGTGTGTGTGTGTGTGATGGGCAGGTTTAGGGATAGGGGCAGTGTAGGGGGACAGAATATACAGTTTGTCCAGTATAAAAGTCATTACGCCTATGGAATGTCCTCATATATCACAAAAACACAGCTGTGTGTGTGTGTGTGTGTGTGTGTGTGTGTGTGTGTGTGTGTGTGTGTGTGCGTGCGTGCGTGCGTGCGTGCGTGCGTGCTTGCGTGCGTGCGTGTGTGTGTGTGTGTTTGTGTGTGTGTGTGTGTGAGAGAGACAGTGAAGGGAAATCCTGAACACACACTGATGTGAGGCTGAGCGCTGCTTTGAACATTTATTATAATAGTTCAAAGCATTAGGCGTTTATTATTCTGTACAACTAAAAGGAAACTCATTCATTAAAATTTAATTTCAAATATTGTATGCTAAAATAACCCAGTGCTTTTTTTTAATAAGATCTACATTTATTAATTGTATTGATGTAAAATGTTATCTGTGAGTAATATAACCTATAGATACACTCACCGTGTTTAGTATAATAAAGTATGTCCACTCCAGCTGTTCAACAAACACCGGGGATCATTACACTGGAGAAGGGAAACAGAAACTGTGACTCAGTCTCTATGTAGGATTTATGGTAATAAATGTTGATTAATTTGCTCAGGCAGACACACACACATGATATTACTGGAGTTAATATCCGCTGCTCGTTAATGACCGGCTTGGGTTTGCTGTGCTGTAGTGAACCGACTAACAGAAGAGATGATGACTGAAGGAAGGCTTCGGATATGAGCGTCAGAGTCGAGCTCTTTATATTACACACGTCCGTCATCGTAGTGCTGTTATTCCTGTGAGTGTGTGTCCTCGTCCCTGTCATGCGTTCAGCTCAGGTTATACAGGCTGGAATACACTACTGTTGTGTCTCTGAGGGTCAGAGCCGGTCTGATGATCAATCACACACACACACACACACACGAATGGCTTCTTTTGTCATGCCTCTCCTAGTTTCTTTTGAAAGTTTGGTGTTTGTGATCCTCAGTTTTCCCTTGTAACAATTCACAAAGTGTATTGAAATCTGTTCTCATGCAAGCTCTTAGTGAACGTCTGCAACACATTCTGCATCACTACCTTCAGTTTGATCATGTTTTTTATTTCATATTTTGTATTTTTAGGGGATTTTTTTATAATAAATTATATTTACGCTGTATTTATTATCCAATTATTCACCAGTCAAGAACCAGTAGAACCAAGAACCAGTCGGGGGGGCCCATGGGAAATCGGAAAATTGAACTGGAAATAAATACTTGTTTAGAAAATATTAAGCACGATTTAAAAAATCTTTGCAATGTTTAGCTGATCCTAGATCCTCATTGTCAAGTTGTAAAAACAACAGCGTTCTTCTTTCACGAGGGGTTTTGGCGACACGCGTTTGTTTCCAGGCAGACTGTTAAAGAACGCGACACACAAGTCTCCCGGAGATCCTGTAGAATTCAACCAATCAGATCACGACTTCAAACTCCCGAAGTGTTTCCGGAAAAGTGTGTCGTAAGCGTCAGGCGTCCAGCCAGCGGGCCGTCTGAGGCGAGACTCCAGCCAGCGGCCCGTCTGAGGCGAGACTCCAGCCAGCGGCCCGTCTGAGGCGAGACTCCAGCCAGCGGCCCGTCTGAGGCGAGACTCCAGCCAGCGGCCCGTCTGAGGCGAGACTCCAGCCAGCGGCCCGTCTGAGGCGAGACTCCAGCCAGCGGCCCGTCTGAGGCGAGACTCCAGCCAGCGGCCCGTCTGAGGCGAGACTCCAGCCAGCGGCCCGTCTGAGAAGAGACTCCAGCCAGCGGCCCGTCTGAGGCGAGACTCCAGCCAGCGGCCCGTCTGAGGCGAGACTCCAGCCAGCGGCCCGTCTGAGGCGAGACTCCAGCCAGCGGCCCGTCTGAGGCGAGACTCCAGCCAGCGGCCCGTCTGAGGCGAGACTCCAGCCAGCGGCCCGTCTGAGGCGAGACTCCAGCCAGCGGCCCGTCTGAGGCGAGACTCCAGCCAGCGGCCCGTCTGAGGCGAGACTCCAGCCAGCGGCCCGTCTGAGGCGAGACTCCAGCCAGCGGCCCGTCTGAGGCGAGACACCAGCCAGCGGCCCGTCTGAGGCGAGACTCCAGCCAGCGGCCCGTCTGAGGCGAGACTCCAGCCAGCGGCCCGTCTGAGGCGAGACTCCAGCCAGCGGCGAGACTCCAGCCAGCGGCCCGTCTGAGGCGAGACTCCAGCCAGCGGCCCGTCTGAGGCGAGACACCAGCCAGCGGCCCGTCTGAGGCGAGACACCAGCCAGCGGCCCGTCTGAGGCGAGACTCCAGCCAGCGGCCCGTCTGAGGCGAGACTCCAGCCAGCGGCCCGTCTGAGGCGAGACTCCAGCCAGCGGCCCGTCTGAGGCGAGACACCAGCCAGCGGCCCGTCTGAGGCGAGACACCAGCCAGCGGCCCGTCTGAGGCGAGACTCCAGCCAGCGGCCCGTCTGAGGCGAGACTCCAGCCAGCGGCCCGTCTGAGGCGAGACTCCATCCAGCGGCCCGTCTGAGGCGAGACTCCAGCCAGCGGCCCGTCTGAGGCGAGACTCCAGCCAGCGGCCCGTCTGAGGCGAGACACCAGCCAGCGGCCCGTCTGAGGCGAGACTCCAGCCAGCGGCCCGTCTGAGGCGAGACTCCAGCCAGCGGCCCGTCTGAGGCGAGACTCCAGCCAGCGGTCCGTCTGAGGCGAGACTCCAGCCAGCGGCCCGTCTGAGGCGAGACTCCAGCCAGCGGCCCGTCTGAGGCGAGACTCCAGCCAGCGGCCCGTCTGAGGCGAGACTCCAGCCAGCGGCCCGTCTGAGGCGAGACTCCAGCCAGCGGGTGGCCATAGCGGTGAGGATCTTTCTGGCGAGACTCCAGCCAGCGGCCCGTCTGAGGCGAGACTCCAGCCAGCGGCCCGTCTGAGGCGAGACTCCAGCCAGCGGCCCGTCTGAGGCGAGACTCCAGCCAGCGGCCCGTCTGAGGCGAGACTCCAGCCAGCGGTCCGTCTGAGGCGAGACTCCAGCCAGCGGTCCGTCTGAGGCGAGACTCCAGCCAGCGGCCTGTCTGAGGCGAGACTCCAGCCAGCGGCCCGTCTGAGGCGAGACTCCAGCCAGCGGCCCGTCTGAGGCGAGACTCCAGCCAGCGGCCCGTCTGAGGCGAGACTCCAGCCAGCGGCCCGTCTGAGGCGAGACTCCAGCCAGCGGCGAGACTCCAGCCAGCGGCCCGTCTGAGGCGACACTCCAGCCAGCGGCCCGTCTGAGGCGAGACTCCAGCCAGCGGCCCGTCTGAGGCGACACTCCAGCCAGCGGCCCGTCTGAGGCGACACTCCAGCCAGCGGCCCGTCACAGGACTCAGGGAAAGCACGACCAAAATCGACGATAACAACATAAGAACTCACAAGGACTGAACTGAAACACAGGGCTTAAATACAAGGACAAACAAGCTAAACGAGATAACAAGGGGGCGTGGCTAACGAGAAACACCTGGGAACAATAGACAAGACACATGGCAAACAGGGAATCACATGACATACAAGAACAAGGAACAAGACACAAAACCCAAACCGTGACACAGCCCCCCCCCATGGGCGGCTACCGACGCCCATCAAAACAAAAAAAATAGTTCAGGAGGGTGGTGACACGGAGGTGGTCCCGGGGGAGGGATGGAGGGCCTGGGCCATGGAGCGTGGGCAGACCAGGCTGTGCAGGCGACCAGGGTGGAGCAGGCAGTTCAGGCGGCCACGGTGGAGAAGAACCTTCGGGCGGCCAGGGCGGTGAAGACCCTTCGGGCGGCCAGGGCGGTGACGACCTTTCGGGCGGCCAGGGCGGTGAAGACCCTTCGGGCGGCCAGGGCGGTGAAGACCCTTCGGGTGGCCAGGGCGGTGAAGACCCTTCGGGCGACCAGGGCAGTGAAGACCCTTCGGGCGACCAGGGCAGTGAAGACCCTTCGGGCGGCCATGGCGGTGAAGACCCCTCGGGTGGCCATAGCGGTGAGGATCTTTCTGGTGGCCGTGGGCCCCTAAGTTGCCACGGCGAGGACCTACTGCCCCCCCCCCAAAAAATTTATTGAGGGTAGTTACGGGGTCATAGGCAGGAGCAGTCACCGGCTCAGGAACAGACACCGGCTCAGGCTCAGGAACAGACACCGGCTCAGGCTCAGGAACAGACACCGGCTCAGGAACAGACACCGGCTCAGGCTCAGGAACAGACACCGGCTCAGGCTCAGGAACAGACTCAGGCTCAGGAACAGACACCGGCTCAGGCTCAGGAACAGACACCGGCTCAGGAACAGACACCGGCTCAGGCTCAGGAACAGACACCGGCTCAGGCTCAGGAACAGACTCAGGCTCAGGAACAGACACCGGCTCAGGCTCAGGAACAGACACCGGCTCAGGCTCAGGAACAGCAGACACTGGCTCGAGTGTGTGCGCAGCCCACCCACACCACATGGCTGTGGCCATAATGGCCAGTGTTGCGGTCACATACGTGGCGTGAACGGTCTCTCACTGGGAAGACGTGACGTGAACAGTCTCTGGCTGGGCAGACGTGACGTGAACAGTCTCTGGCTGGGCAGACGTGGCGTGAGCAGTCTCTGGATCGGCCGGGACCAACGGTGAAGAAGGCTCGGGACTGGACGTCGCCAGCGGCGAGGGCTTTGGGCTGGATGGCGCATGACATACAAGAACAAGGAACAAGACACAAAACCCAAACCGTGACAGCGCCAACCCGTCGATCGTTCCCGAAAATAACAGAAAAATAAGTTATTAGTTATAAGTTATAAAAAACACATTATCAAGGCTGGAAATCGTGCCAATTTTGGTCGCATATGCTCCCCAAATCTGTGCCACCTCAAAAAAAATTTGGAAGCATTTTTGCTAGTTCAAATAATTGTTGTGGTGCGTCCTTTTTCTCGAGGTGCACCGGTCAACCCGCCATAAATCGGAAACTGATGATTTTTTGTTTACTTTTGGCTGATCTCTATTCCGGACTTACACACAAACTGCATTGCAATGATTTTACGAAATGTAATTTGTGTGAAAATATTACGAAGTCTGTTAACAGGACGTTAACACAGGCCAGAGACGGGACACGCTGAAGACTGACGCAAAGAGGAGAGAACACAGAAATATAGAAATATAGAAAGATATTGAGTTGGGGTGGGGGAAACTGGAATAGATAGAGAAAAGAATTGGGGATAAAACACATCCCTGTGGGAGACCAGATTTTAAAACCACATATGACCAACTTCTGACTTACTATTAATCCATAAAATCAAGGTTTGATGCACCTGTAGCTCCTCCAGACGCCTCAGAAGTGTGTTTATATTCATAGTATCAAAGGCAGAAGAAAAGTCCATAAATAAAACCCTAAAGCATGAATTTGCCAAGTCCAAATGCTTCGCAGCCCTGTCCAGCATAGTGAGCGTGGCATCTTCAACTCCGCCCATATAAGGGTCAAGTTTACCAGTTATTGCCTGCGAGAGTTGCTGACAAACCACTCTCTCCATACACTTGCAGAGCACAGATGTTAAAGCCACTGGCCTATAGTCCTCAAGCACCTTAGCATGAGCCCTTTTTGGTAATGGGATGATGGTACTTTCCTTCCAGGCCTGTGCTACAACATTAAAGTCAAGAGACAGCTGAAAAAGTTGTGTCAACACACCCTTCAGCTGAGATGCACATTCCCTCAGCCCCTGGCCCTTTATTCCATCCGGCCCCGATGTCTTTTGGGGTTTGACTTGCATTAAAACTTTTTTCACAATCTGTTCCTCAATTATTATGGGGGAAAGTCCGGATGCTCTGTGGAGTCCAGTGCTCATCTGAATAGCTATTATTAAAACGAGCATAAATGGACCAGGATCTGTGATGGTATTTTTCCAAAATGCACCTCGATTTCCATACATGAACAAAATTTTAAATTCTTTCACAGAATTTATTTTAAAAACTTTTCTTACTTTTCTTAAACTTTTCTTCTAGAAATGTATAAAATGTTCCCAGGTTGCTCCGACCTCTGTTTTAAATGCAGGACTAGTAAGGGCACATGTATTTTGGTCCTGTGTTCATATCCAACCATTTTGGAAAGGGGTTCACTCTGTGATTCAGGAGATAATAGACATAGGTTTTACTTTATCTCCCTCACTTTTTTTGCTGAATGACATTCCTAAAGACCTGCTTGACTCAGACCTCAAACCTCTGTTTACAACCCTCATATTCTTGGCTAAGAAATGTATACTATTAAAATGGTCTACATCTCAGGTCCCTACTATGTCTATGTGGATTTCTCAGCTTTCAGCCTTTCTTCCTTTGGAGAAATTAACTTATGACCTCAACCACAAACAGGACAAATTCAGGAGTCTTTGGGATCCTCTCCAATCCTTTCTACACAAAATTTGAATTTTTTTTATTTTAAGAAGGTTTTGGCTTCTCTTGTTTTGACTTATGTTTTTTGTAAACAGATTTGTACATTGTACATTTTATTTAACTTGCAGCGCTTGGGGTTTGTTTGTTTGTCTTTGTTTTTGATGTTTGTATTATTTGAAAATCCTTAATAATAAAAAATTTAAAAGAAAAAAACGGGCATAAAATTGATTCAGTTCGGTAGCAAAGCAGGCAGAATCAGGGCACTGGATATGGTGTTGCTTCTGGTTTCTTCCCATCACAGTGTTTAGGCCATCCGTGCATTACTTTTCCTCGACCTTACGTTTATATTGCTGTTTGGCAGAGCCGGACAGTAACGGAGTACTTGAGTACAGTACTTAAGTACAATTTTGAGGGATCTGTACTTTACTCGAGTATCATTTTTGGGGAGTACTCATGACTTTACTCAAGTACATTTGAGAGGCAAATATTGTACTCTTTACTCCAATACATTTCTATCCATAACCGTGAGTACCCGAGTAAAAAAAAAAAAAAGTAAAGAAAAATCTCGGAAACCCTCAATTTGTTGTTTCCCTCTCAAACGTGATTGGATTGTGCAGGCGCCACTGATTGGGACAGCCTATCAGCAATCACTTTCAGCTTTCCGCCAAAGTCAACTCCATGGTCAGATTTTATATTACACATTAATGTAAGCCAAGCATTTGGTTTGATGTTCTTGAGTATGTGGTGTGTTTAACACGGTCAGGTTCAAATGTGGCAGTGGCGTAGCCACGAGGGATTTCTGATTTCTTAAAAAAAAAACTTTAGGAGGCAAAATATATTTTTACTGATTATGTGAATTACACTGCGCAAACCAAAGTAGGCTACTACCCAGCGAATGAAGAAGGGTTGGCGCTCAGTCTCCACAGCACATAAAATATTAATTTTGTTTTGTTTTATTTTATTTTTCGGGTTTGCATTTATGAGGAAAAAACAATGTTATGGACGTGTTCTCCGTTACGGACGTGAGCGCTCTGAAAGCGGCATAAAAAATGCTTTAAAACTTTCACAGAGACATCAAACAGAAAACACAAAACCTGCATTGTCCCCGCATTTAAAGATGGGACCCCCCAAAATTTTTATTACATTAAATAAAGCAACATGGTAAAAAGATGAAAATGACTTGATTTTACTTTCAATTCCTTTTACATTCTCCAAAGTATTAACATTAACATTTTTCATAACTCCATGTAGGACGTTTCTGTGCATAAATGTAAGCACTGTGCCAGTAGATTAGTAATGCAATATTTAGAAAATCTACTCTTGTACTCTTGATACTCAAGTACTTTTAAAAACAAGTACTTTAGTACTTTTACTTAAGTAGACATCTGACTGTAGTACTTTTACTTGTACTTGAGTAAAATTTAGCAAGGGGTATCTGTACTTTTACTCAAGTAACAAAGCTCTGTAGGCCTACTCTGTCCGCCTCTGCTGTTTGGCCTCCTCAATGTTTTGCTTAAATTCTTTCTGTACAAGGTTAAAACCATATCTATCTCCATTTAAAAAAAGCAATTTTTTTAAGATTTAAACAATGTTTCAGATCTTTTGTAACCCAGGGCTTGTTGTTAGGGTGACACCTCACATGTTTTACAGGAATGACACTGTCTACACTAAACTCTACATACCCAGATAGGGAAGCATTGAGCATATCTACATCATTTCCACAGTCCTTAAAAAATACATTCCAATCTGTCACTTCAAAGCATCCTTTTAGTATTTCAGTGGAATCAAAGTCCCATACCTGGATAGTCCTAGTTTGCACTTTCTCAGTTTTTAATTGTTGCTTGTACCGAGGTAGAAGCAGAACAGCATTATGATCAGAACGACCACGAGGCGGGCGTACCTTGGAGATGTAAGTGCTTGGTATATTTCCACAGTTTTGACCAGCCGAGTGACCGACGTGACCTATTGCTCCAGATTCGGCAGATGTGTAGCAACGTCACATCGATTAAAACCTCCGAGCAGAAACACCGGCTGATCTCCAACTCTATTTACAACATTATTAAAAGTGTCTGCAATGCTTTCAGCAGCTGGCATAAAATCAGGTCCCGGGACGTACACCAGTATCACTGTTATTTGGGTAAATTCTCGAGGGAGATAATGTGGTCGAGAACCACCATGATTTCATAATGTTTTGAGCAATCGGTTTCCCTCAGCGTAAAGTGTCCCCATCTGTTATTCACAGCCCCCCACCCACAGTTTTCTGAGTTTTAAAGGTATCTCGATCAAACCGAATCAAAGTAAATCCATCAAGGTGAGAATCGCTGTTGGGCGAGCCATGTCTCAGTAAAACAGAAAAGGCTTGTGTGACGATAATCCCCGTCATATCTGATCAACGCAGACAGCTCGTCAATTGTATTTCTCAGGGATCTAACATGTGGTAAGGTGATAGCAGGGGAGGGCAACCTCTTCTCCGTAGCCGTTTGAGTATTCCTCCTCTCCAACCCCTTTTCCTCCGTTTCGCTTTAGACTTTTTCCAACTGATGCCAACCAAAAGACATTTTGGGACAAGTGTTGAATCCATTGTCGGCAGAACAGCAAGCGGCGCATAAACCAGATTTTTCACGGTGGATATACATGCTCCAGTCATTGTCCACAGAGCCAATATTGGTTGAGAAATGAACACCAGAAGGCCCAAAGTTAGCCATCTCGTATATAAATAATAAATAAATGAAAACTACAAAACAATTGATATAAAACAAACTAAACAAACATCAAACACGGAGCCCGTGTCACGAGTCGCACGAGCAGCGTTGCCTTGAGCCTCGCAGCGGACTTTCTGATGAGACAGAAACTCAAACTGTGGCTCAGATTTGGAGTCTCTTCGGCGAGGCGGGGCTGGACCTCTTAGCGTCGCAGGACTCGAATCAGTGCCGACCTCCGGTGCCTCTGGGGATGGATCCCTTCACTCATACATGGCCGAGTTTGAGGCTACATGCATTCCCTCCAGTCGAGGTAATCCCTTTGGCCCTTCCAAGTCATTCCAGCCAGCTGTCAGCAATCAGCAGGTCCACTCAATCAGCACGAGAAGGCCTATAAATACACACAGTCGACTCGCCCATATTCCTCGACAGTTTCAGCTTCCCTCCACCACCCCATCTCCTCACACTTGCCTGGTTATCTTCCTAACCAGAGATACGGGGGGAGTACTCTGGGTTCGGGCCCAATCTCCCCCCGGACAGCACGCCAAATAACCGTTTACTCTCTGATCAGTCGTAAGTGTGAACTCGTGAAATGCGTGAGTTAGACACTTGAGACCTGCGCGTTCTGTTAGTGTCCCTCTCTGGGATTCGCCGGTTGTTCTGGAGAGGTTATTGGAGCCGGACTCTGACCTGAAGTGGCGCTCTCTTGTGTGGTATATCGTTCCCCTTGTGTCATAGCTACACAGCGCTGAGTGAACCTATGAAAGAAACGTCTCGGTTATTTGTGTAACCCGTGTTCTCTGAATAGGGAATGAGACTCTGCAATACTCTCGCTGCCGAGGGTGGATCCTCTGATAGGAAACCTATGGCTCGTTCACTACATCAACAGTGAGTCATCTGCTAATAAATTAGCGTGATGCTAAACGGGTTCAGGCAATCAGCTCCGCCCGAAGGCGTCTCCCATTGCGTCTCGTTCTCTATTCACAGAACATGGGTTACATATGTAACCCGAGACGTTTGGTTCACTAAAACAAATTCAGCTTGCTTTGGTACTTCATTATCTAATGCAATGACATTCATTCGTATTGATGGTGTCGTCTAACTGTGTTTGGTCTTATGTTCATTTTTGTAAGTGCAACTTAAGTAAAAAAATAGTATTTGGGGCCACTGTTTTACATATTATTCTATAACATAAAATACATCATACCCCCTTCTGGTTTTTATAGCTTTTACTTGTCTTGTCAAAAGGAGGTTGTCTGTCATTAACAGATAAACTCATCTACTCACTCGTTTACTTTCACAGCCTCGTTTATAATCTTATATTATAACTCGAATTCTAAGGGAAAAGTTTATTTTTATTTTTTTATAAATAGTTGGAATAGATGTTGAAGCTTAATGAAGGTATTTCTACTTCATTACTGTACTTAAGTAGTTTTCAAGTATCTGTACATTATCAGAGAATTTTTATTTTGTGAAACTTTTACTTCACTACTTGCCAAGCATAATATCAAAGCATGAATGGATATTGTGTTGATGTCTGTTTGTTTGATGTCAAACTCCAACTTTGGACAGACGTTGCAATTTGGT
Source organism: Rhinichthys klamathensis goyatoka (assembly GCF_029890125.1). Lineage (NCBI taxonomy): Eukaryota > Metazoa > Chordata > Actinopteri > Cypriniformes > Leuciscidae > Rhinichthys > Rhinichthys klamathensis. The sequence continues at coordinate 153,380 of NW_026607218.1, read as the reverse complement.
TGGAATAAACATCAGAAAAAAACCCAATTCCAACTTTAAAGAAAGACATTACATGTGGTTAGTGTGGATTGTGTTGGCTGGGATGACATCAAGCTTTTATCAGGGCGATATGGCATCGGCGTGAGTCGTTTGGAAGATTATGTGACTATTATCACAATTGAAAACCAACAAAAAATCTACACATATTTATTGCACTGTGGAAGTTAATCTTGTGATGTTTAGCAGACATTGGGTTTTGGTTTATTAAAACCAGCAATATATCATCCTCAGATGTCGTCATATTCGTCACTGAATTTTGGTCACATGATATCAGAACCCGTATATTTATCTTATGCTTTTGCTGCCGGGAACGATCCGGTCACAGTGAGTCACGAACAGGGATATCCCTGTCAGAGCCGGGATATCCTCTTTGTCGCCATCTCTCTGTTCGAAATCTGTAACTGCAGTGATTGGCTGAATTATCATCTTTACGTGGGTTGTAAATCGGCATGAAACAGCGCGGATGAACACAGTGCTTTGAGGCGAGTGCTGCTGTCAGTCACCGCGCTGTGTGGATACTGGCATACAGAATCACAGATTCACTTTTTGAAAGTTTGACCAACATAAGAATTTTCATAAGAAAATGTCTTCTGAACAAGTAAGTAACATCCATTTTTGTTCTGACCAACTAAGGGGGAAAAAGCATTCGACATGATAAGCTTCGTTAGATTTAATCAACGCGATTTACAGCAACCGTGCAAATTATAGCCTACTTTGTTCCCAAATTGTTCATGTTAACAACATCAGCATTGCGTGACTAATGTTAAATTTAATGTGTTTTATGGTTACCTGTGTAGTTCAGAATTCATATTCTCCATAATAGCAAAACGAGAAAGGCACAACAAAGGAAACTCCATAACTGTGTGAATTAAGAAAACGTACTGTTACACGATTGAACTATTGAAATGTCTTACTTGTTCAGCAGAAAAAAGCCGTCTCTTCTTCCGTTTCGAACCCCTTCAAAACACGGAGTTCACGCACTTTTCAAAAGCCCCGCCGATGTTTAAATCCTTGTGTTCGCATGAGACGGTTTCTTTCTCTTTCTCTAGCCACCTTAAATCCGAAGTACGAAGTCTTTTGGGTTTTATAACTGCTGAATCTCCAGTTGACACTGATGATTGTTGTTTGGATCTTTCTGGATGCCATAAGTTTAATTATGTAAAGTGCTGCAAGAAAAGCCTATACATCTAAACATCTGGTCACGCGCAGTATAGCCGGCTAGCCGAAACTCCTTCTTTATGTGTACGGGTGTGACGTCATGACGCAAAGACATGCTCGAATTTCCCGCGGAAACCCACCAGTACCACTGGAATTAAAATCATTGTTACAAGCTAACCGTTTTGAATCTAGCTATGGCAAGCAGATAGTTTTGACCACTGGCAGAATAAGTTTTTTTTAATATAATTATTTTGGATTATTTTTAACTTAAAAAAGCTACGGACTGCAGCTTTAAGTTTTGACTCAAGTCATTCTGCTGTAAGAGTGCAAGCTGTTTCGGTGTCAGCCCATTGAAATGCTTGAATGTGTATTGTGTGTGACCGTCTGCATGGCGAATTGAGCTAATATAACACAAACATATGCGCAGGCATCTTCTGTAGCAGTTTCAGATGATATACAAACACTTCAAATGTTAGAGTATTTCCCCCATGTGACGTCTGTACATTGTATTTTTGTACTATTTTTAGCCACATATTTACAGGTGGTTTTTTTCCCTTCAAAATACTATGTGGTTTATTATTTCACTTGTTTGCACACTTGAGTGATCAGTAACTTAAATTGATATTTAGTATATTAAAGTTTAATGTTTTGATAGTGTATAACAGGTGTTGGTAATAAAATAAGATGTTTGCTTATTTGCTATAATATTATTTGCATGCACTCTTTCTTATTAGCAGTGACTACTGGCTAGTGCTGGCTAGAATAAATATATTTATTGATCAGTCCTTTTTACTTTTAATACTTAAGTTAGTACTTTTAAAACTGAAAATGAGTGCTCATACTTTTACTGAAGTCCTATTTTAATAATCCGGTATCTGTACTTGATAATCAGACGTGTGAAGTAAATACTTCACTTGAGAACTTTCCCCCCAAATTTGTACTCTTTGAGTATTTCAGTTTGTTGCAGCTTCTGCTTTGGCACTCTTCTTCGAGATGAATGTCGTGCTGCAGTCGGTCACGCTTGCACACAAAAGAACAAATGGCTGTTTTTCCACAGTAGATTTTGCAATAACAGCTCGTATTCTCAACGCTACAGTATTTGTTTAGATGTGGAAACGTGCATCGTCTCGCACTCTTTGATCTCCTGCTGCTTATCTGCTGAAACACCGACACTGCATGTGCTGAAGCTCGTTCAGGATGAGCCCGTTAGGATGCATGGGTCCAGCTGAACGTGTTGGAGATGTGTGTGTGAGGACTCCTGCATCCAGCGGGTCTCGCCGTGTGTCTCCGCTGCTAATGTGATCTGTGTGGACTCCCTCGGGAACTCGTGGCTCCTCCATTAGCACAGTCCTGTATTCTCCTGTCGGGCACTGCTATCCCTGTTCAGATTCATCACCTTTACACTGGGGTCAAACACGGCTGGAGGGAAACACTGACGAATCTTCGCTTCACACACTCTAAAAATGGCTGGGTTAAAAATAGGGATGCACGATATATCGGCCACCATATCGGTATCGGCCGATATATGATCATTTTTAATGTTATCGTTATCGGCCCGATGAGAGAATTTGCCTGATATATTAAAGCCGATAAATAATGTATTATTTCCCTCAGCTAAGACGCTTCAGATTGCTTGAAATATGATTGAAATCACTTCAAAAAAGGAAAATACATGTTAAGTACAACGTGCAGCACAAGTCTGTCCTTTAGGCTACATAACATTATAATGAGAACGTTATAATTGTGTGTTTTGAACATGGATTTTAATGCTGAGATTTTTGTTTTTGTAATCAGGCTCTCAAAATGTATATAAAAATTTGGAAATAGATTTATCGGCCGATATATCGGTTATTCAAATATAAAAGAAATTCGGTATCGGCCAAATTGTTCATATGGTGCATCTCTAGTTAAAAACAACCCATTTGGCAACCCAGCACTGGGTAAATATAGGACAGAACACATGCTGGGTTAAAGTAAAGATCACCTCAGGAAGTTTTCTCTCAGGACAGAAGACAAAATGACAAAGTTACAAATCCACTTTAATCCAGTTTGGCAAACCAGCAGTGGGTTACTATAACCCAGCAGGCTGGGTAGTTTATGAGGGGGAGCCTTATTTCAACTGTCAGTAAAATTTAACTCAGTAGTGGGTTACACACACACAACTACCCAACAGTTTGGAAAATAACCCAACAAAAATTACCCAACAGGCATAACCCAGCAGTCTGGGTAAAAATAACCCAACAAGCAGGATAAAGATCCTCTTCCCTCGGGAATAACCTGAGGAGTGTTTCGTGTTCTGGCACAGGTTTCATGGGTTGACTGAGTTCATATAGCGCGTCATTTCTTCATCTTTGACAGAAGAGTTGGGTGTTGCAAGACTTTCCCCACCATGTCATAGAATATTTCCCACTTGCAACACCATTGCCCTGCGGAAAGAGGCGATTCTCCTGACGCTGCTCGGATGCCATCTGGTGCTGTGTGTGTGTGTGTGTGTGTGTGTGTGTGTGTGTGTGTGTGTGTGTGTGTGTGTGTGTGACCGCAGAAACACCAGAGATTTCAGTTCTACATATATCAGGAAACTTACAATAGAGATATACACATACTCAACACACACTTCACATAATTACACGTACATCCTACTTTCTGTTTCACGTGTTTTGTATTGATGGTGTCGTCTAACTGTGTTTGGTCTTATGTTCTGCTTTAATAAAAAAGAAAGAAAAAGAAACCCCAGCGATGTGTGTTTGAGCCTGTCTTTGGTTCACTGCAGTTACTCAGCAATGCTGTCGACTGATGAGTTCACACATGCTTGTCTTAAAGCATATTAAAAACACCACATAGACACATAAACAACATTAAACGCTGGATTTTCTGTTTCTTCAACCCTAACTCTGCTAGAAGTGACGACTATCAATCCACAAAAGCATGGTGTCAGGTCACATATTTATTATGTATACATTATTAGAAAAACAAAACACTATTTTATATTTAATAAATGACTTGAAAACAACAAAAGTGCGTTGACTTGACGTTGAATGTCAACTCCGTCATTGGCGCGTCGCCTCTGTCAGACAGACACCTGGTGTTGACATAGAGGTGTTGCTTTCACAAAACAACTGGAGTTCATAGAAGCCATTTTGTTTTCTCTGATGATGCTATATGCTAATATAACCTGCTTCAGGAGAATAAAATGGTCTAAACATTTCAAGTAATTTCCTCAGAAATTGGAAGAGGCTGTTGACAAATCATGTCTGTGACACAGGAAATATTAACATGAGGATTTAAAATAGGCCTATTCTAAAACTATAAAGCTATCAGAGCCTGTCTGACACTGATGCACTCTGGCAAGGGGTCCTTCAGAGTGACAGCTGTCACTGATATTGCCTGATTTTATTACATTTTAATGAATGTCTGACGGTGTTGACAAAAAGTGGGACATACACAACTTTGAAATATTATGAAACACACGTGTCATTGAAAAACAATTTCTCTGATATGAGATATTATTAAGTGTTGCTTTTGATAACACACAATTTTTCATCATTAAATAACATTTTATTGCACATGAATGATTAGATGTAGTGAGAAGACAATAAGTGTCATAGATTTGATATAATAATGATAAAATTAAAGGGGATAATTGTGTTAAATACATTCTATTATTAATCCCTCATAACATTAGAAAATATGTTCATTTCATTTTCATAAGCCTAATAGCAGTAAAGTGTCTCAAGAGCCGTGTCGTGTTGTGTTATGAGTTCGGGGGCATGCAGTTTACAGCACTGCTAGAGTTTGTACTATAATGTTAGTTTCCGCAGACTTCCTTAAACTGAAATTACTCTACCGAGAACAATCGCATGAAGCAGGACAGGGAAGTTTCTTCTATTGTGCCGTATATTATTATCCAGTGACTGAAACCATCGAGTGAAGCGCTTCTCGAACGAGAACAAATGTGGGGCGGGGCTTGATTGTGTCTGTGGGGAATTGATTGGATGTTTGGATGGTGGTGGTTTGCTATTGGTGGATCTCAGGTGAGTGACAGGTTGCCCCACCCCCCATCATTATTTTGATTCAAGATAATCAGTCACATATTAATTTAAAACAATAATGATGTGTAAAAAAAAATATACATACTACAGTATACTGCACAGTACAATACAGGTAGCCTATTGTTTCTTGCGCACATCATAATCTTTATATATATATATATTTTAGATTGTAAACCGCGGAAGGTTTTCTGCTGTAGGCTATATTGATATCAATAATCAGTTTAACACAGCAGAAGTGGAGAGAGAGAGTACACACACGAGGTTTGCTCGCCCCACCCGCTGAACAACACACAGAATCCGGAAGTGCGAGTGTTTCATCACCGAGACACAAACACGCTCCTGAAACTCAGCTACACACCTATCTCTACACAACCTGTTATTTTGCGCCGATGTGGATTTTCTGATGAACTGCTGAGGCGAGCAGCCGAAACCTGAATACACATCAAGAGGATCGCTAGGGCGAACAGGTACGTGTACGTGTGAGTGTGTGTGTGTGTGTGTGTGTTCGTCAAATCACGACATGTTATTTACAGCCGTCGCCTTTGCTCGAAAAAGCCCTATCTGTGTTCAGTATGTTTACTTCAGTCACGACTGGACTGGTTTAATATAACCTGTCATGGCTTGCACCTTTGCAACTCTTCTTCGTCTGCCAGGTGTGATGATGATGATGATGATGATGTTTCTCAGTGTTCAGTTCAGTGGTTCGTTCCCGTGAACAGTGAGGGTTTGTGTAGCCAGAGGCTCCGATTTATGGCACAAATATGTTGTCGATGTTTCATGTTTCATTTGCATAAACTAAGCTCAAGCGCGTGCCCGTCGAGCAGATGTGCGCAGATGCTGTCGTGCTGAATGTGTCCTTTTGAGTTATTACTGTGTGTTGACTGTAGAACACATGACAGATTGCTAACAGGAAGGCATGCTTCTCCCCGTCGAGTTTGAGGTGTTTTCATGTTTCAGAACTTAAAAAGGTTCAGAATAATCGCAGATTGCTGAACACACGCTAGTTTAAGGTGTCGTGTGAACACGACTGTGAACGGCCGGTTTCCGCGTTTAGGTTCTTGTTCAGATGGAAACTGGTGTGGGCGAAGTGTTGGGAAACTACATACGGGCGGTGTCTCAACTCGGTCGTGGTGAGGGTACGTGTGTGTGTCTGTGTGCCTCACCTGCCGACGGAGAGCCGAGTCCAGAAGAGTCGATTCCTAGACTCGACTCCTGCACAGGAATCGACTCTCGAGCTGCAGAAAATCGCAGATACATTCTTTCATCTTACATGTAACTTCACAAATAAATAAATAAAATAACAACAGCCAATCACATCATACCTTTGTGCCAGCTTATTGGTATCATCAAGTTTTATCGTATTGTAATCCCATTGTTCATAATCATTAAACTAATCGTACTTTTAAAGAAAACCTTCCAACAAGATTAAACACATTAGTACGTGTACATTATTGTATGTATCTAGGTATTATTTTAGCGTCTTGAACTCACCTGTCCAAACAGCTTTTATAAGAGATGACAGCTTATCGCCCTCATCCTCTTTAAAATTAGGCATTGGCAACACAACTAGGACATGATGATGATGCTCATCGTTTCAAGGTAATATCTAAAATCTCTAAACTGGACTAGTTTTGCCTGGAGTTTTAGGCATTGTGTCAGTGTGTGTGAAACTGAAGGCAAGCCTGTATTCTTGTTCCCAGCGCTGTTTTGGAGTCGAATCCCGGAATCGGTTCCATCGACTCTACAGTGGGAGTCAGGAATCGGAGTCGACTCTATTTTAGTGAAATATCGCCCTCTTCTGTCAGTGGTCCGTAACACACTCACCTGAACAGAAACCCTGAAACGACTAGAACAGAAAAATAGAACAGAAACACACATACACACGCGCACACACGGTATGTGATATGTTTTAAACATATCAATAAACAATATATTTATTCTAGCCAGCACTAGCCAGTACTGATAAGAAAGAGTAGTGCATGCAATTAATATTATTGCAAATAAGCAAAGATTTTATTTTATTACCAACACTAAACACTATCAAAACATTAAACTTTAATATACTAAATATCAATTTAAGTTACTGGTAATTCAAGAGTGCAAACAAGTGAAATAATAAACCACATAGTATTTTGAAAGAAAAAAAACCCCCTGTAAATATGTGGCTAAAAATAGTACAAAAATACAATGCACAGACGTCACATGGGGGAAATACTCATTTGAAGTGTTTATATCATCTGAAACTGCTACAGAAGATGCCTGTATATGTAGAAAGGACATAAAGACAGTATATTGTAAATATTTAATTAATGGCATTAAATGATTATACTGTGAATGATACCAGTCCCGCTACTGATGTCTGTAATGAGTAATTATAGTCATCCAGCATTAAAGGTGCTCTGAGCGATGTTGGGTGATGTCACTTCTTGTTTACGCTCAAAGTATTGTCAAACAAAACGAAGGCTAGCTCTACCCTCATAATTAATAACATTAGTGTGGAGTAACCCTCAAAATTAATAACATTAGTGTGGAGTAACCCTCATCATTAATAACATTAGTGTGGAGCAACCTCATCATTAATAACATTAGTGTGGAGTAACCTCATCATTAATAACATTAGTGTGGAGTAACCCTCATAATTAATAACATTAGTGTGGAGTAACCCTCATAATTAATAACATTAGTGTGGAGTAACCCTCATCATTAATAACATTAGTGTGGAGTAACCCTCATCATTAATAACATTAGTGTGGAGTAACCTCATCATTAATAACATTAGTGTGGAGTAACCCTCATCATTAATAACATTAGTGTGGAGTAACCCTCATCATTAATAACATTAGTGTGGAGTAACCTCATCATTAATAACATTAGTGTGGAGTAACCCTCATCATTAATAACATTAGTGTGGAGTAACCCTCATCATTAATAACATTAGTGTGGAGTAACCTCATCATTAATAACATTAGTGTGGAGTAACCCTCATCATTAATAACATTAGTGTGGAGTAACCTCATCATTAATAACATTAGTGTGGAGTAACCGCATCATTAATAACATTAGTGTGGAGTAACCTCATAATTTATAACATTAGTGTGGAGTAACCCTCATCATTAATAACATTAGTGTGGAGTAACCCTCATCATTAATAACATTAGTGTGGAGTAACCCTCATCATTAATAACATTAGTGTGGAGTAACCCTCATCATTAATAACAGCGTGGAGTAACCTCATCATTAATAGCATTAGTGTGGAGTAACCTCATCAGTAATAACATTAGTGTTGAGTAACCTCATCATTAATAACATTAGTGTGGAGTAACCTCATCATTAATAACATTAGTGTGGAGTAACCTCATCATTAATAACATTAGTGTGGAGTAACCCTCATCATTAATAACATTAGTGTGGAGTAACCTCATCATTAATAACATTAGTGTGGAGTAACCTCATCATTAATAACATTAGTGTGGAGTAACCCTCATCATTAATAACATTAGTGTGGAGTAACCTCATCATTAATAACATTAGTGTGGAGTAACCTCATCATTAATAACATTAGTGTGGAGTAACCCTCATCATTAATAACATTAGTGTGGAGTAACATCATCATTAATAACATTAGTGTGGAGTAACATCATCATTAATAACATTAGTGTGGAGTAACCCTCATCATTAATAACATTAGTGTGGAGTAACCCTCATCATTAATAACATTAGTGTGGAGTAACCTCATCATTAATAACATTAGTGTGGAGTAACCTCATCATTAATAACATTAGTGTGGAGTAACCTCATCATTAATAACATTAGTGTGGAGTAACCCTCATCATTAATAACATTAGTGTGGAGTAACCCTCATCATTAATAACATTAGTGTGGAGTAACATCATCATTAATAACATTAGTGTGGAGTAACCTCATCATTAATAACATTAGTGTGGAGTAACCCTCATCATTAATAACATTAGTGTGGAGTAACCCTCATCATTAATAACGTTAGTGTGGAGTAACCCTCATCATTAATAACGTTAGTGTGGGGTAACATCATCATTAATAACATTAGTGTGGAGTAACCTCATCATTAATAACATTAGTGTGGAGTAACATCATCATTAATAACATTAGTGTGGAGTAACCTCATCATTAATAACATTAGTGTGGAGTAACATCATCATTAATAACATTAGTGTGGAGTAACCTCATCATTAATAACATTAGTGTGGAGTAACCCTCATCATTAATAACATTAGTGTGGAGTAACCCTCATCATTAATAACATTAGTGTGGAGTAACCTCATCATTAATAACATTAGTGTGGAGTAACATCATCATTAATAACATTAGTGTGGAGTAACATAATCATTAATAACATTAGTGTGGAGTAACCCTCATCATTAATAACATTAGTGTGGAGTAACCCTCATCATTAATAACATTAGTGTGGAGTAACCCTCATCATTAATAACATTAGTGTGGAGTAACATCATCATTAATAACATTAGTGTGGAGTAACCTCATCATTAATAACATTAGTGTGGAGTAACCTCATCATTAATAACATTAGTGTGGAGTAACCCTCATCATTAATAACATTAGTGTGGAGTAACCTCATCATTAATAACATTAGTGTGGAGTAACCTCATCATTAATAACATTAGTGTGGAGTAACATCATCATTAATAACATTAGTGTGGAGTAACCTCATCATTAATAACATTAGTGTGGAGTAACCCTCATCATTAATAACATTAGTGTGGAGTAACCTCATCCTTAATAACATTAGTGTGGAGTAACCTCATCATTAATAACATTAGTGTGGAGTAACCTCATCATTAATAACAGTGTGGAGTAACATCATCATTAATAACATTAGTGTGGAGTAACATCATCATTAATAACATTAGTGTGGAGTAACCCTCATCATTAATAACATTAGTGTGGAGTAACCCTCATCATTAATAACATTAGTGTGGAGTAACCTCATCATTAATAACATTAGTGTGGATTAACCCTCATCATTAATAACATTAGTGTGGAGTAACCCTCATCATTAATAACATTAGTGTGGAGTAACCCTCATCATTAATAACATTAGTGTGGAGTAACCTCATCATTAATAACATTAGTGTGGAGTAACCTCATCATTAATAACATTAGTGTGGAGTAACCTCATCATTAATAACATTAGTGTGGAGTAACCCTCATCATTAATAACATTAGTGTGGAGTAACATCATCATTAATAACATTAGTGTGGAGTAACCTCATCATTAATAACAGTGTGGAGTAACATCATCATTAATAACATTAGTGTGGAGTAACCTCATCATTAATAACATTAGTGTGGAGTAACATCATCATTAATAACATTAGTGTGGAGTAACCTCATCATTAATAACATTAGTGTGGAGTAACCCTCATCATTAATAACATTAGTGTGGAGTAACCCTCATCATTAATAACATTAGTGTGGATTAACATCATCATTAATAACATTAGTGTGGAGTAACCTCATCATTAATAACATTAGTGTGGAGTAACCCTCATCATTAATAACATTAGTGTGGAGTAACCTCATCATTAATAACATTAGTGTGGAGTAACCTCATCATTAATAACATTAGTGTGGAGTAACCCTCATCATTAATAACATTAGTGTGGAGTAACCTCATCATTAATAACATTAGTGTGGAGTAACATCATCATTAATAACATTAGTGTGGAGTAACCCTCATCATTAATAACATTAGTGTGGAGTAACCTCATCATTAATAACATTAGTGTGGAGTAACCTCATCATTAATAACATTAGTGTGGAGCAACCTCATCATTAATAACATTAGTGTGGAGTAACCCTCATCATTAATAACATTAGTGTGGAGTAACCTCATCATTAATAACATTAGTGTGGAGTAACATCATCATTAATAACATTAGTGTGGAGTAACCTCATCATTAATAACATTAGTGTGGATTAACCTCATCATTAATAACATTAGTGTGGATTAACATCATCATTAATAACATTAGTGTGGATTAACATCATCATTAATAACATTAGTGTGGAGTAACCTCATCATTAATAACATTAGTGTGGAGTAACCCTCATCATTAATAACATTAGTGTGGAGTAACCTCATCATTAATAACATTAGTGTGGAGTAACCTCATCATTAATAACATTAGTGTGGAGTAACCCTCATCATTAATAACATTAGTGTGGAGTAACCTCATCATTAATAACATTAGTGTGGAGTAACATCATCATTAATAACATTAGTGTGGAGTAACCCTCATCATTAATAACATTAGTGTGGAGTAACCTCATCATTAATAACATTAGTGTGGAGTAACCTCATCATTAATAACATTAGTGTGGAGCAACCTCATCATTAATAACATTAGTGTGGAGTAACCCTCATCATTAATAACATTAGTGTGGAGTAACCTCATCATTAATAACATTAGTGTGGAGTAACATCATCATTAATAACATTAGTGTGGAGTAACCTCATCATTAATAACATTAGTGTGGAGTAACCCTCATCATTAATAACATTAGTGTGGAGTAACCTCATCATTAATAACATTAGTGTGGAGTAACCCTCTCAAATTCCTGGTGTGTTTGTCATGTTTCTACATGCTTTGACACGCTCTTCTTATCCTTGGAATCCTCACCTGTCCTACTCTACCCTTCATCTCTTTACTCTACCCTTCATCTTCATCTCTTTACTCTACCCTTCATCTTCATCTCTTTACTCTACCCTTCATCTCTTTACTCTACCCTTCATCTTCATCACTTTACTCTACCCTTCATCTCTTTACTCTACCCTTCATCTCTTTACTCTACCCTTCATCTTCATCTCTTTACGCTACCCTTCATCTTCATCTCTTTACTCTACCCTTCATCTTCATCTCTTTACTCTACCCTTCATCTTCATCTCTTTACTCTACCCTTCATCTTCATCTCTTTACTCTACCCTTCATCTTCATCTCTTTACTCTACCCTTCATCTTCATCTCTTTACTCTACCCTTCATCTTCATCTCTTTACTCTACCCTTCATCTCTTTACTCTACCCTTCATCTTCATCTCTTTACTCTACCCTTCATCTTCATCTCTTTACTCTACCCTTCATCTTCATCTCTTTACTCTACCCTTCATCTTCATCTCTTTACTCTACCCTTCATCTTCATCTCTTTACTCTAGCCTTTCCACTTTATCTCTTTACGGTACCCTTCATCTTCATCTCTTTACTCTACCCTTCATCTCTTTACTCTACCCTTCATCTCTTTACTCTACCCTTCATCTTCATCTCTTTACTCTACCCTTCATCTTCATCTCTTTACTCTACCCTTCATCTTTATCTCTTTACGCTACCCTTCATCGTCATCTCTTTACTCTACCCTTCATCTTCATCTCTTTACTCTACCCTTCATCTTCATCTCTTTACTCTACCCTTCATCTTCATCTCTTTACTCTACCCTTCATCTTCATCTCTTTACTCTACCCTTCATCTTCATCTCTTTACTCTACCCTTCATCTTCATCTCTTTACTCTACCCTTCATCTTCATCTCTTTACTCTACCCTTCATCTTCATCTCTTTACTCTACCCTTCATCTTCATCTCTTTACTCTACCCTTCATCTTCATCTCTTTACTCTACCCTTCATCTTCATCTCTTTACGCTACCCTTCATCTTCATCTCTTTACTCTACCCTTCATCTTCATCTCTTTACTCTACCCTTCATCTTCATCTCTTTACTCTACCCTTCATCTTCATCTCTTTACTCTACCCTTCATCTTCATCTCTTTACTCTACCCTTCATCTTCATCTCTTTACTCTACCCTTCATCTTCATCTCTTTACTCTACCCTTCATCTTCATCTCTTTACTCTACCCTTCATCTTCATCTCTTTACGCTACCCTTCATCTTCATCTCTTTACTCTACCCTTCATCTTCATCTCTTTACTCTACCATCTCTTTACTCTACCCTTCATCTCTTTACTCTACCCTTCATCTCTTTACTCTACACTTCATCTTCATCTCTTTACTCTACCCTTCATCTTCATCTCTTTACGCTACCCTTCATCTTCATCTCTTTACTCTACACTTCATCTTCATCTCTTTACTCTACCCTTCATCTTCATCTCTTTACTCTACCCTTCATCTTCATCTCTTTACTCTACCCTCCATCTCTTTACTCTACCCTTCATCTTCATCTCTTTACTCTACCCTTCATCTTCATCTCTTTACTCTACCCTTCATCTTTATCTCTTTACGCTACCCTTCATCTTCATCTCTTTACTCTATCCTTCATCTTCATCTCTTTACGCTACCCTTCATCTTTATCTCTTTACGCTACCCTTCATCGTCATCTCTTTACTCTACCCTTCATCTTCATCTCTTTACTCTACCCTTCATCTTCATCTCTTTACTCTACCCTTCATCTTCATCTCTTTACTCTACCCTTTCCACTTTATCTCTTTACGGTACCCTTCATCTTCATCTCTTTACTCTACCCTTCATCTCTTTACTCTATCCTTCATCTTCATCTCTTTACTCTACCCTTCATCTCTTTACTCTACCCTTCATCTCTTTACTCTACCCTTCATCTTCATCTCTTTACTCTACCCTTCATCTTCATCTCTTTACTCTACCCTTCATCTTCATCTCTTTACTCTACCCTTCATCTTCATCTCTTTACTCTACCCTTCATCTTTATCTCTTTACGCTACCCTTCATCTTCATCTCTTTACTCTACCCTTCATCTTCATCTCTTTACTCTACCCTTCATCTTCATCTCTTTACTCTACCCTTCATCTTCATCTCTTTACTCTACCCTTCATCTTCATCTCTTTACTCTACCCTTCATCTTTATCTCTTTACGCTACCCTTCATCTTCATCTCTTTACTCTACCCTTCATCTTCATCTCTTTACTCTACCCTTCATCTTTATCTCTTTACGCTACCCTTCATCTTCATCTCTTTACTCTACCCTTCATCTTCATCTCTTTACTCTACCCTTCATCTTCATCTCTTTACTTTACCCTTCATCTTCATCTCTTTACTCTACCCTTCATCTTCATCTCTTTACTCTATCCTTCATCTCTTTACTCTACCCTTCATCTTCATCTCTTTACTTTACTCTTTATCCACTGATCATGGTTTAATATAGAGTTTGCTGAAGTGATCTCAGTGTGTATCAGTACTACTTTATGAACATTTCCAGCATGTTTTTAACAAAATGTTTTATTATTTATATGATATATAGGTAACTTGGTAACATTATGGTAACACTTTATTTTACAGTGTCCTTGTTACATATGTTACATGTACTTACCATAGTAATAACAGTAAATTATGCATAATTACATGCAACTAACCCTCAACCAAACCCTAATCCTACACTAACCCTATAGTCAGTACATGTAGTTGCTTAATATTGCTCAGTACTTAAATATATAATTACACTGTAACAATGACACCTTAAAATAAAGTGTAACCCATTTTATTTTAAGATGACGTAGTTACATGTTACTACATGTACTTACCATAGTAATAACAGTAAATTATGCATAATTACAAGTAACTAACCCTAAACCAAACCCTAACCGTAACTCTATAGTAAGTACATGCTTAATTAATATTACTCAGTTACATTGTACTTTCTCAAATAAGTGCATGTATTAATTAAGCGTGTACTTACTATAGAGTTACGGTTAGGGTTTGGTTTAGGGTGTAGTAACATGTAAAGTACATCACCTTAGAATAAAGTGTAACCAAAAACAAACACTTTTTCAATAGTCATCTTTAGACATTCTAGTGACTGTAAGTAACTTTGATACGCAGCGCGTTCATGATCTACTGATTGCAGTGTTATATTACTACAGTCAGTTCTGGACATCAGTGGAAAACGCTCGTTTACACCAACATTTACACACCGCAACCTTCAGACGCCATCTTTATTCTCTGCTCAACGGTCACCGAACGCAGAGCACGGGATCTTGGGATATCAATGTCAAGTCTCCTTCATTTATACAGCGCTTTAACAATATAGAGTTTCACAGCAGCTTTACAGTGATAATAGGAGATTACAGTAACAGAGATTGTTTGGCTTTACAGCAGCTCTAGAATAAAGTTATTGTCCAGATAAAGTTAGTTTTGATTGATTCACTTCCGTTGCAAAGATCATTAGTTATTAAAGGGGTGGTATAATGCCCTTTTCACAAGATGTTAAATAAGTCTGATGTCTCCAGAGTGTGTGTGTGAAGTTTTAGCTCAAAATACCCCACAGATATTTTCATATAGCATGCTAAAACTGTCACTTTTTGAGGGTGAGCAAAAACACACCGTTTTGTGTGTGTCCCTTTAAATGCAAATGAGCTGCTGGTCCCGGCACAGGGGGCGGAGCTACAACAGCTCATGTGCTTTTACCTCACACACACACACGCTGAAAATATCAAAAACTCTTAGCCTTTTATGTTCAAACTGAAGTCAGAAAGATGGAGAGGCTCAAGAAGTGACAATGTAGAATATAACAGGACATTTCTGAATGATTAGTTGATACATTTATGTAGCTTATGTGTAGTTATCTTCTAGACAGTGATTAGCATATTCTGTCCTCATAAT
>NW_026607218.1:25000-130000 GCF_029890125.1 Rhinichthys klamathensis goyatoka | reverse complement strand
TAAAAGTGCATCTATCCATTATAAAAGTGCATCTGTCCATCATAAAAGTGCATCTATCCATCATAAAAGTGCATCTATCCATTATAAAAGTGCATATATCCATCATAAAAGTGCATCTATCCATTATAAAAGTGCATCTATCCATTATAAAAGTGCATCTATCCATCATAAAAGTGCATCTATCCATCATAAAAGTGCATCAAAAGTGCATCTATCCATCATAAAAGTGCATCTATCCATCATAAAAGTGCATCAAAAGTGCATCTATACATTATAAAAGTGCATCTATCCAACATAAAAGTGCATCTATCCATCATAAAAGTGCATCTATCTATGATAAAAGTGCATCTATCCATGATAAAAGTGCATCTGTCCATCATAAAAGTGCATCTATCCCTCATAAAAGTGCATCTGTCCATCATAAAAGTGCATCTATCTATAATAAAAGTGCATCTATCCATCATAAAAGTGCATCTATCTATGATAAGAGTGCATCTATCCCTCATAAAAGTGCATCTATCCATCATAAAAGTGCATCTGTCCATCATAAAAGTGCATCTATCCCTCATAAAAGTGCATCTATCCCTCATAAAAGTGCATCTATCCCTCATAAAAGTGCATCTATCCATCATAAAAGTGCATCTGTCCATCATAAAAGTGCATCTATCCCTCATAAAAGTGCATCTATCCCTCATAAAAGTGCATCTATCCATCATAAAAGTGCATCTATCCATCATAAAAGTGCATCTATCCATCATAAAAGTGCATCTATCCCTCATAAAAGTGCATCTATCCAACATTAAAGTGCATCTATCCATCATAAAAGTGCATCTATCCATCATAAAAGTGCATCTATCCATCATAAAAGTGCATCTATCCCTCATAAAAGTGCATCTATCCCTCATAAAAGTGCATCTATCCAACATTAAAGTACATCTATACATCATAAAAGTGCATCTATCCATCATAAAAGTGCATCTATCCATCATAAAAGTGCATCTATCCCTCATAAAAGTGCATCTATCCATCATAAAAGTGCATCTATCCATCATAAAAGTGCATCTATCCATTATAAAAGTGCATATATCCATCATAAAAGTGCATCTGTCCATCATAAAAGTGCATCTATCCATCATAAAAGTGCATCTATCCATTATAAAAGTGCATCTATCCATTATAAAAGTGCATATATCCATCATAAAAGTGCATCTGTCCATCATAAAAGTGCATCTATCCATCATAAAAGTGCATCTATCCATTATAAAAGTGCATCTATCCCTCATAAAAGTGCATCTATCCCTCATAAAAGTGCATCTATCCATCATAAAAGTGCATCTATCTATCATAAAAGTGCATCTATCCATCATAAAAGTGCATCTATCCATCATAAAAGTGCATCTATCCATCATAAAAGTGCATCTATCCCTCATAAAAGTGCATCTATCCATCATAAAAGTGCATCTATCCCTCATAAAAGTGCATCTATCCATCATAAAAGTGCATCTGTCCATCATAAAAGTACATCTGTCCATCATAAAAGTGCATCTATCCCTCATAAAAGTGCATCTATCCATTATAAAAGTGCATATATCCATCATAAAAGTGCATCTGTCCATCATAAAAGTGCATCTATCCATTATAAAAGTGCATCTATCCATTATAAAAGTGCATATATCCATCATAAAAGTGCATCTGTCCATCATAAAAGTGCATCTATCCATCATAAAAGTGCATCTATCCATTATAAAAGTGCATCTATCCATTATAAAAGTGCATATATCCATCATAAAAGTGCATCTGTCCATCATAAAAGTGCATCTATCCATCATAAAAGTGCATCTATCCATTATAAAAGTGCATCTATCCCTCATAAAAGTGCATCTATCCCTCATAAAAGTGCATCTATCCATCATAAAAGTGCATCTATCTATCATAAAAGTGCATCTATCCATCATAAAAGTGCATCTATCCATCATAAAAGTGCATCTATCCATCATAAAAGTGCATCTATCCCTCATAAAAGTGCATCTATCCATCATAAAAGTGCATCTATCCCTCATAAAAGTGCATCTATCCATCATAAAAGTGCATCTGTCCATCATAAAAGTACATCTGTCCATCATAAAAGTGCATCTATCCCTCATAAAAGTGCATCTATCCATTATAAAAGTGCATATATCCATCATAAAAGTGCATCTGTCCATCATAAAAGTGCATCTATCCATTATAAAAGTGCATCTATCCATTATAAAAGTGCATATATCCATCATAGAAGTGCATCTGTCCATCATAAAAGTGCATCTATCCATTATAAAAGTGCATCTATCCCTCATAAAAGTGCATCTATCCCTCATAAAAGTGCATCTATCCATCATAAAAGTGCATCTATCCATCATAAAAGTGCATATATCCATCATAAAAGTGCATCTGTCCATCATAAAAGTGCATCTATCCATTATAAAAGTGCATCTATCCCTCATAAAAGTGCATCTATCCCTCATAAAAGTGCATCTATCCATCATAAAAGTGCATCTATCCATCATAAAAGTGCATCTGTCCATCATAAAAGTACATCTGTCCATCATAAAAGTGCATCTATCCCTCATAAAAGTGCATCTATCCATTATAAAAGTGCATATATCCATCATAAAAGTGCATCTGTCCATCATAAAAGTGCATCTATCCATTATAAAAGTGCATCTATCCATTATAAAAGTGCATATATCCATCATAGAAGTGCATCTGTCCATCATAAAAGTGCATCTATCCATTATAAAAGTGCATCTATCCCTCATAAAAGTGCATCTATCCCTCATAAAAGTGCATCTATCCATCATAAAAGTGCATCTATCCATCATAAAAGTGCATATATCCATCATAAAAGTGCATCTGTCCATCATAAAAGTGCATCTATCCATTATAAAAGTGCATCTATCCCTCATAAAAGTGCATCTATCCCTCATAAAAGTGCATCTATCCATCATAAAAGTGCATCTATCCATCATAAAAGTGCATCTGTCCATCATAAAAGTACATCTGTCCATCATAAAAGTGCATCTATCCCTCATAAAAGTGCATCTATCCATTATAAAAGTGCATATATCCATCATAAAAGTGCATCTGTCCATCATAAAAGTGCATCTATCCATTATAAAAGTGCATCTATCCATTATAAAAGTGCATATATCCATCATAAAAGTGCATCTGTCCATCATAAAAGTGCATCTATCCATTATAAAAGTGCATCTATCCCTCATAAAAGTGCATCTATCCCTCATAAAAGTGCATCTATCCATCATAAAAGTGCATCTATCCATCATAAAAGTGCATCTATCCATCATAAAAGTGCATCTATCCATCATAAAAGTGCATCTATCCCTCATAAAAGTGCATCTATCCATCATAAAAGTGCATCTATCCCTCATAAAAGTGCATCTATCCATCATAAAAGTGCATCTATCCATCATAAAAGTGCATCTGTCCATCATAAAAGTGCATCTGTCCATCATAAAAGTGCATCTATCCATTATAAAAGTGCATCTATCCCTCATAAAAGTGCATCTATCCATCATAAAAGTGCATCTATCCATCATAAAAGTGTATCTATCCATCATTAAAGTGCATCAAAAGTGCATCTGTCCATCATAAAAGTGCATCTGTCCATCATAAAAGTGCATCTATCCATCATAAAAGTGCATCTATCCATTATAAAAGTGCATCTATCCATTATAAAAGTGCATCTATCCATCATAAAAGTGCATCTATCCATCATAAAAGTGCATCTATCCATTATAAAAGTGCATCTATCCATCATAAAAGTGCATCTATCCATTATAAAAGTGCATCTATCCATTATAAAAGTGCATCTATCCCTCATAAAAGTGCATCTATCCATTATAAAAGTGCATCTATCCATCATAAAAGTGCATCTATCCATTATAAAAGTGCATTTATCCATTATAAAAGTGCATCTATCCCTCATAAAAGTGCATCTATCCATCATAAAAGTGCATCTATCCATTATAAAAGTGCATATATCCATCATAAAAGTGCATCTATCCATTATAAAAGTGCATATATCCATCATAAAAGTGCATCTGTCCATCATAAAAGTGCATCTATCCATCATAAAAGTGCATCTATCCATTATAAAAGTGCATCTATCCATTATAAAAGTGCATATATCATCATAAAAATGCATCTGTCCATCATAAAAGTGCATCTATCCATCATAAAAGTGCATCTATCCATTATAAAAGTGCATCTGTCCATCATAAAAGTGCATCTATCCATCATAAAAGTGCATCTATCCATTATAAAAGTGCATATATCCATCATAAAAGTGCATCTATCCATTATAAAAGTGCATCTATCCATTATAAAAGTGCATCTATCCATCATAAAAGTGCATCTATCCATCATAAAAGTGCATCAAAAGTGCATCTATCCATCATAAAAGTGCATCTATCCATCATAAAAGTGCATCAAAAGTGCATCTATACATTATAAAAGTGCATCTATCCAACATAAAAGTGCATCTATCCATCATAAAAGTGCATCTATCTATGATAAAAGTGCATCTATCCATGATAAAAGTGCATCTGTCCATCATAAAAGTGCATCTATCCCTCATAAAAGTGCATCTGTCCATCATAAAAGTGCATCTATCTATAATAAAAGTGCATCTATCCATCATAAAAGTGCATCTATCTATGATAAGAGTGCATCTATCCCTCATAAAAGTGCATCTATCCATCATAAAAGTGCATCTGTCCATCATAAAAGTGCATCTATCCCTCATAAAAGTGCATCTATCCCTCATAAAAGTGCATCTATCCCTCATAAAAGTGCATCTATCCATCATAAAAGTGCATCTGTCCATCATAAAAGTGCATCTATCCCTCATAAAAGTGCATCTATCCCTCATAAAAGTGCATCTATCCATCATAAAAGTGCATCTATCCATCATAAAAGTACATCTATCCATCATAAAAGTGCATCTATCCCTCATAAAAGTGCATCTATCCAACATTAAAGTGCATCTATCCATCATAAAAGTGCATCTATCCATCATAAAAGTGCATCTATCCATCATAAAAGTGCATCTATCCCTCATAAAAGTGCATCTATCCCTCATAAAAGTGCATCTATCCAACATTAAAGTACATCTATACATCATAAAAGTGCATCTATCCATCATAAAAGTGCATCTGTCCATCATAAAAGTGCATCTATCCCTCATAAAAGTGCATCTATCCCTCATAAAAGTGCATCTATCCCTCATAAAAGTGCATCTATCCATCATAAAAGTGCATCTGTCCATCATAAAAGTGCATCTATCCCTCATAAAAGTGCATCTATCCCTCATAAAAGTGCATCTATCCATCATAAAAGTGCATCTATCCATCATAAAAGTGCATCTATCCATCATAAAAGTGCATCTATCCCTCATAAAAGTGCATCTATCCCTCATAAAAGTGCATCTATCCCTCATAAAAGTGCATCTATCCATCATAAAAGTGCATCTATCTATCATAAAAGTGCATCTATCCATCATAAAAGTGCATCTATCCATCATAAAAGTGCATCTATCCATCATAAAAGTGCATCTATCCCTCATAAAAGTGCATCTATCCATCATAAAAGTGCATCTATCCCTCATAAAAGTGCATCTATCCATCATAAAAGTGCATCTGTCCATCATAAAAGTACATCTGTCCATCATAAAAGTGCATCTATCCCTCATAAAAGTGCATCTATCCATTATAAAAGTGCATATATCCATCATAAAAGTGCATCTGTCCATCATAAAAGTGCATCTATCCATTATAAAAGTGCATCTATCCATTATAAAAGTGCATATATCCATCATAGAAGTGCATCTGTCCATCATAAAAGTGCATCTATCCATTATAAAAGTGCATCTATCCCTCATAAAAGTGCATCTATCCCTCATAAAAGTGCATCTATCCATCATAAAAGTGCATCTATCCATCATAAAAGTGCATATATCCATCATAAAAGTGCATCTGTCCATCATAAAAGTGCATCTATCCATTATAAAAGTGCATCTATCCCTCATAAAAGTGCATCTATCCCTCATAAAAGTGCATCTATCCATCATAAAAGTGCATCTATCCATCATAAAAGTGCATCTGTCCATCATAAAAGTACATCTGTCCATCATAAAAGTGCATCTATCCCTCATAAAAGTGCATCTATCCATTATAAAAGTGCATATATCCATCATAAAAGTGCATCTGTCCATCATAAAAGTGCATCTATCCATTATAAAAGTGCATCTATCCATTATAAAAGTGCATATATCCATCATAAAAGTGCATCTGTCCATCATAAAAGTGCATCTATCCATTATAAAAGTGCATCTATCCCTCATAAAAGTGCATCTATCCCTCATAAAAGTGCATCTATCCATCATAAAAGTGCATCTATCCATCATAAAAGTGCATCTATCCATCATAAAAGTGCATCTATCCATCATAAAAGTGCATCTATCCCTCATAAAAGTGCATCTATCCATCATAAAAGTGCATCTATCCCTCATAAAAGTGCATCTATCCATCATAAAAGTGCATCTATCCATCATAAAAGTGCATCTGTCCATCATAAAAGTGCATCTATCCATCATAAAAGTGCATCTATCCATCATAAAAGTGCAACTATCCATCATAAAAGTGCATCTGTCCATCATAAAAGTGCATCTATCCCTCATAAAAGTGCATCTATCCATCATAAAAGTGCATCTATCCCTCATAAAAGTGCATCTATCCATCATAAAAGTGCATCTGTCCATCATAAAAGTACATCTATCCATCATAAAAGTGCATCTATCCATCATAAAAGTGCATCTGTCCATCATAAAAGTGCATCTATCCATCATAAAAGTGCATCTATCCATCATAAAAGTGCATCTATCCATCATAAAAGTGCATCTATCCATCATAAAAGTGCATCTGTCCATCATAAAAGTGCATCTATCCATCATAAAAGTGCATCTATCCATCATAAAAGTGCATCTATCCATCATAAAAGTGCATCTATCCATCATAAAAGTGCATCTGTCCATCATAAAAGTGCATCTATCCATCATAAAAGTGCATCTGTCCATCATAAAAGTGCATCTAACACTTTTTTATATATACAGCAAAAACAGACTGATCTCATGAAATGGCGTATGTATGACACGCCAATTCGTATTTCTATTTTTGGCGTGCTATCAACACGCACAATCGCTTTTCAGCGTGTTTATCAACGCCGTTGACTGTTACATTACTGTATATATAAATATATGACCTACCCCAACATCGTCCCTAAACCTACCCGTCACTGGGGTTAATACCATTTATGAGTCTTCCCCTACCATCCTAGGGAAAAAAATATTGCTCCCCAGATGTAGATCTACATTTTGCTTCGTTTCGCTCGGACATTTAACGGCGTAGACATACACGCAAAATATGACGGTTCGTTTCGGCGTGGACATACACGCGGATAGCTCAAAATGCGTATAGATAACACGCCACTTGACTTGAAAGTGGCGTGTATGTTTACGCAAAGCCATGATGTCATGTTGGCAAAAACAAAAAAACAATTTTCAAATCACCTCAAGGGAAATCCCTCCACCACGACACACACACACACACACACACACACACACACACAGATGAGGTGGGAATCAATCCATAAATATGTATCAGAAACATGCAGTTCTCCCCCTTTATGAAACCCTCGGCAATGAGTTCTCACTAATGTTTAATGAGTGCGAGTATATGTATTTGCTCCGGTAATTCACACTCCACAATCACAGAGTGTGTGTCATTAGATTCTGAGCACATCTCATCTGAGTTTCCATCCAAACACTAAAAATACAGGAACCGTAAAGTGTTTTTATCGTTTCTGTAGCCATGGATCATCTATCATAGGAATGTAGTCTCAAAAATTGTGCAAAATAGTTTGACTGCAATGTTAAATTAAAAAAGGCCAAACATTTAATAAACCACCAAATCTTGGCCAAGAAATGTAAGCAGAAACCTTTTTTCTTGGCCAAGATTTGGCGGTTTATTGAATGTTTGGCCTTGTGTAATGGTCCTGCATGTTCCAGCTGCGGTTGAACTGCAGTAGTTGGAGTCAGGGATTGTGCTGGAACAGACGAGGGCCTGTGTCTGTGCCGTGGGCTCCTCCGGTCCTCATGAATGTGCTTATACAGCGACTGGAGCAGGGGTGGGAGTTCTGGACCCGAGCCGCATGCCTGAAGCTCCTCTCAGAGACATGCTTCCCGTGCCTCGGCCCACTGCTCCAGTGTGTGTGGGATATAACCTCGCTCAAACCTCATGCAGACCACAACAACATGACCACAAACTAGGGGTGTCACAATATATTACAATACAAACATGCATCAATATGTATCGTGGATACTGACAATGTTTTGTGTATAATTCATCCAAAATGAAAATGTAGTGTCAGTACTACATTAAACTACTATATGATGTTGAATATAATGTATAATAATGCAATGGGGGTATATTTGTGGGACTGATAATGCCAGATGTCTTGTTACCAGTATAAAGTGGCCTTTATTATATTAAATATATCCAGTCAGTGACAGAGATCAAGCATATTCATCTACAATAATTCAGTGTTTTCAGCTTCAGAATCATGAATATTGTTATTCTGGCGTCTCTATTGTCCTGTGTTGGGTTTCAGCACCAAGTCCATCATATTCATTTACACACACAATGTAAAACCAAATTCAGCATTTTAATCAATGGTAAAAAAAATTGTTAACCTTTTATCATATGTCTTGGAGTATCGCAAAAATATTATCGTGAGTTCAGTATCGCGATATGTATCGAATCATGACATGAGGGTATCGTTGCACCCCTACCATAAACTTTTATACAGTTTATAATACAGCCTAGATATGATGTGTATGACTATGATATATATGAGAAGAGACATTAAAGGGATAGTTCACTTTGAAATAAATTTTTGGTATGTTTTAGCTTACCTCAAGGGCATCCGAGATGTAGGTGTCTTTGTGTCCGCAGTAGTTTCAATTTTGATATTTTTAGGTCAAACCGTTCTTGTCTGTCAGTCATATAATGCAGGTCTATGGTCACCACCTCAAAGAGCATGCACAGAGAAGTCCAAATTAAACATGATTTAATGACTCGTAAATGTAAGCACACATTGATGGCCTAAGACACGAAACGAGCGGTTTGTGTGAGAAAACGAACAGTATTTATATAGTTTTTACCTCTTGTAATCACAGTCACGTCCAGGTGATCTGAGGGCGCCGGCGCGTCGGTCTGGAAGTGATCTCTCGTACGTCACTCATTGTTTACACAGAGATTTCGGAAGTATTACCGTTCACTGTGAAGATCTAAACATATTTAGATAAACAGGAAATCGCAATGGAAGACGATTTCGATATATCAACAGACAACGTTGAATTTTTTCGCAACCGCGCGAGACATGCGTAGCCGAGACGTTGTCATTATCTTATTTAACATTCAATACACATGCATGAAGAATTCAGCTTCAGTTCCACTTTTGATTAGGGCTCTGAAACTATTAATCCCATCCAAAATAAAAGTTTGTGTTTACATCATATACGTGTGTGTACTGTGTATAATTATTTTGTATATATAAATACACACACGTGTATGTATGTTTAAGAAATATTTGCATGTATATACTGTATATATAATTTATAGGTAACACTTTACAGTAAGGGTCATTAGTTAACTACCTTATGAACTAAGTATGAAAATACTTCTACAGCATTTATTTATCTTAATTAATATTAATTTCAACATTTAGTAATACATTATTAAAATCAAAGGTTGTATTTGTTAACATTAGTTAATGCACTGTGAACTAACATGAACAAACATGAACAGCTGTATTTTAAACTAATATAGTTACAAATGTATTGCTCATGGTTCATGTTAGTAAATACATTAACTAATGTTAACTGATGAACCTTATTGTAAAGTGTTACCAATTTATATTATATATAAATAACACATTTTATTTGGGATGCGATTAATCATTGCACAGCCCTACTTTTGACAAAAAAATGATGCAAATTTGTCATTTGTAATAAGACAAAACCGAGCGTTTGGACCTTCCTTCATGAGTGATTTGGATCCGCCGCACGTTACATGATGGACTGGAGAAATGAGATGAGTTTCACTGAGCAGAGAATGTGCAGAATCTGGCCTGGGGAAGTTATTCCAGTCACACTGTCCACTTTGTCCTTCTACAATAACTTTGTGGAGGACAAAGAGTCTCTGTGAGGAACACTAGAGTCAGTTCAGATTCTCTTGTGTTGTGCGGTACAGTCGAGGCTTTGTGTTTCTGCTCGGGTCCAAACCTGACGACCTCCTGGGGAAGAGCCGCTGTGAAACCTGTGGAGAAGAACACCATCGTGTCAGGAGCGATGGGCAGTTCGGATCATTTTACCGACTCTCTCGTTCGATCTCGTTCATCAAAATGAAAGAATCTTTATTCGAGTCATTTTGTTCATTTAATGGTATACTTTTAACAGCCAGATTCCCCGAACACATCCACCTACGCCATCTTGATCATATTCTGAATTAAGGCAAGGCAAGTTTATTTATATAGCACATTTCATACACTATGGCAATTCAAAGTGCTTTACACAGAAAGGAATTAAAATAATCACCAAATAAAAGCAAGGAAAATTAAAACAGTTATAAAAGAAATTAAAAGAGATGTAAAGATGATGCATAAATACATTTCTCATCTGGCAAAACACCGGTGTATCATATTTTCCCGACTCCCAGTTTTACTCGTGAGATTCCCCTGGTGATCACACTGTGTGTGTGGTGTTCTTTCGGCGCCTAAGTAGTGTATTGGACGTCTCCGATGGACCCGATGTTTCCCTAAACTCGGCCCGGAGGAGCTCGAGAACGGACTCGCGGGGAACCTCGGGTTCACTGACCCATCAGTCCGCACCCCAATTAAGAAATCATTATAATGCAGGCAAAAATAATTCACAGGGAACATAAATATTTAATTTACCTTCCTAGTCTTTGGCTCATTTGTCATGTGACACGCAATGACCGGATCATTAATAAATGACCCCTCACTACATGTCTACTACTCGTGTTCGTTACGACGGATGATTTCTAGGGGTGTAACGATTCCCTCACGTCACGATTCGATACATATCACCCTCATATCACCACACTGAACTCACCATACCCTCATATCACCGCACTGAACTCACCATACCCTCATATCACCACACTGAACTCACCATACCCTCATATCACCGCACTGAACTCACCATACCCTCATATCACCACACTGAACTCACCATACCCTCATATCACCGCACTGAACTCACCATACCCTCATATCACCGCACTGAACTCACCATACCCTCATATCACCACACTGAACTCACCATACCCTCATATCACCACACTGAACTGAACTCACCATACCCTCATATCACCGCACTGAACTCACCATACCCTCATATCACCGCACTGAACTCACCATACCCTCATATCACCGCACTGAACTCACCATACCCTCATATCACCGCACTGAACTCACCATACCCTCATATCACCGCACTGAACTCACCATACCCTCATATCACCGCACTGAACTCACCATACCCTCATATCACCGCACTGAACTCACCATACCCTCATATCACCGCACTGAACTCACCATACCCTCATATCACCGCACTGAACTCACCATACCCTCATATCACCGCACTGAACTCACCATACCCTCATATCACCGCACTGAACTCACCATACCCTCATATCACCGCACTGAACTCACCATACCCTCATATCACCGCACTGAACTCACCATACCCTCATATCACCGCACTGAACTCACCATACCCTCATATCACCACACTGAACTCACCATACCCTCATATCACCACACTGAACTCACCATACCCTCATATCACCGCACTGAACTCACCATACCCTCATATCACCGCACTGAACTCACCATACCCTCATATCACCACACTGAACTCACCATACCCTCATATCACCACACTGAACTCACCATACCCTCATATCACCGCACTGAACTCACCATACCCTCATATCACCGCACTGAACTCACCATACCCTCATATCACCGCACTGAACTCTCACCATACCCTCATATCACCGCACTGAACTCACCATACCCTCATATCACCGCACTGAACTCACCATACCCTCATATCACCGCACTGAACTCACCATACCCTCATATCACCGCACTGAACTCACCATACCCTCATATCACCGCACTGAACTCACCATACCCTCATATCACCGCACTGAACTCACCATACCCTAATATCACCACACTGAACTCACCATACCCTCATATCACCGCACTGAGCTCACCATACCCTCATATCACCGCACTGAACTCACCATACCCTCATATCACCGCACTGAACTCACCATACCCTCATATCACCGCACTAAACTCACCATACCCTCATATCACCGCACTGAACTCACCATACCCTCATATCACCACACTGAACTCACCATACCCTCATATCACCACACTGAACTCACCATACCCTCATATCACCGCACTGAACTCACCATACCCTCATATCACCGCACTGAACTCACCATACCCTCATATCACCGCACTGAACTCACCATACCCTCATATCACCGCACTGAACTCACCATACCCTCATATCACCGCACTGAACTCACCATACCCTCATATCACCGCACTGAACTCACCATACCCTCATATCACCACACTGAACTCACCATACCCTCATATCACCACACTGAACTCACCATACCCTCATATCACCGCACTGAACTCACCATACCCTCATATCACCACACTGAACTCACCATACCCTCATATCACCGCACTGAACTCACCATACCCTCATATCACCACACTGAACTGAACTCACCATACCCTCATATCACCACACTGAACTCACCATACCCTCATATCACCGCACTGAACTCACCATACCCTCATATCACCACACTGAACTCACCATACCCTCATATCACCGCACTGAACTCACCATACCCTCATATCACCACACTGAACTGAACTCACCATACCCTCATATCACCACACTGAACTCACCATACCCTCATATCACCGCACTGAACTCACCATACCCTCATATCACCACACTGAACTCACCATACCCTCATATCACCGCACTGAACTCACCATACCCTCATATCACCGCACTGAACTCACCATACCCTCATATCACCGCACTGAACTCACCATACCCTCATATCACCGCACTGAACTCACCATACCCTCATATCACCGCACTGAACTCACCATACCCTCATATCACCGCACTGAACTCACCATACCCTCATATCACCGCACTGAACTCACCATACCCTCATATCACCGCACTGAACTCACCATACCCTCATATCACCGCACTGAACTCACCATACCCTCATATCACCGCACTGAACTCACCATACCCTCATATCACCGCACTGAACTCACCATACCCTCATATCACCGCACTGAACTCTCACCATACCCTCATATCACCGCACTGAACTCACCATACCCTCATATCACCGCACTGAACTCACCATACCCTCATATCACCGCACTGAACTCACCATACCCTCATATCACCGCACTGAACTCACCATACCCTCATATCACCGCACTGAACTCACCATACCCTCATATCACCGCACTGAACTCACCATACCCTCATATCACCGCACTGAACTCACCATACCCTCATATCACCACACTGAACTGAACTCACCATACCCTCATATCACCGCACTGAACTCACCATACCCTCATATCACCGCACTGAACTCACCATACCCTCATATCACCGCACTGAACTCACCATACCCTCATATCACCGCACTGAACTCACCATACCCTCATATCACCGCACTGAACTCACCATACCCTCATATCACCGCACTGAACTCACCATACCCTCATATCACCGCACTGAACTCACCATACCCTCATATCACCGCACTGAACTCACCATACCCTCATATCACCACACTGAACTCACCATACCCTCATATCACCACACTGAACTCACCATACCCTCATATCACCGCACTGAACTCACCATACCCTCATATCACCGCACTGAACTCACCATACCCTCATATCACCGCACTGAACTCACCATACCCTCATATCACCACACTGAACTGAACTCACCATACCCTCATATCACCGCACTGAACTCACCATACCCTCATATCACCGCACTGAACTCACCATACCCTCATATCACCGCACTGAACTCACCATACCCTCATATCACCGCACTGAACTCACCATACCCTCATATCACCGCACTGAACTCACCATACCCTCATATCACCGCACTGAACTCACCATACCCTCATATCACCACACTGAACTCACCATACCCTCATATCACCGCACTGAACTCACCATACCCTCATATCACCACACTGAACTCACCATACCCTCATATCACCACACTGAACTCACCATACCCTCATATCACCGCACTGAACTCACCATACCCTCATATCACCGCACTGAACTCACCATACCCTCATATCACCGCACTGAACTCACCATACCCTCATATCACCGCACTGAACTCACCATACCCTCATATCACCGCACTGAACTCACCATACCCTCATATCACCGCACTGAACTCACCATACCCTCATATCACCGCACTGAACTCACCATACCCTCATATCACCACACTGAACTCACCATACCCTCATATCACCGCACTGAACTCACCATACCCTCATATCACCGCACTGAACTCACCATACCCTCATATCACCACACTGAACTCACCATACCCTCATATCACCGCACTGAACTCACCATACCCTCATATCACCACACTGAACGCACCATACCCTCATATCACCGCACTGAACTCACCATACCCTCATATCACCGCACTGAACTCACCATACCCTCATATCACCGCACTGAACTCACCATACCCTCATATCACCGCACTGAACTCACCATACCCTCATATCACCGCACTGAACTCACCATACCCTCATATCACCGCACTGAACTCACCATACCCTCATATCACCACACTGAACTCACCATACCCTCATATCACCACACTGAACTCACCATACCCTCATATCACCACACTGAACTGAACTCACCATACCCTCATATCACCGCACTGAACTCACGATACCCTCATATCACCACACTGAACTCACCATACCCTCATATCACCGCACTGAACTCACCATACCCTCATATCACCGCACTGAACTCACCATACCCTCATATCACCGCACTGAACTCACCATACCCTCATATCACCGCACTGAACTCACCATACCCTCATATCACCGCACTGAACTCACCATACCCTCATATCACCGCACTGAACTCACCATACCCTCATATCACCACACTGAACTCACCATACCCTCATATCACCACACTGAACTCACCATACCCTCATATCACCGCACTGAACTCACCATACCCTCATATCACCACACTGAACTCACCATACCCTCATATCACCGCACTGAACTCACCATACCCTCATATCACCACACTGAACGCACCATACCCTCATATCACCGCACTGAACTCACCATACCCTCATATCACCGCACTGAACTCACCATACCCTCATATCACCGCACTGAACTCACCATACCCTCATATCACCGCACTGAACTCACCATACCCTCATATCACCACACTGAACTCACCATACCCTCATATCACCGCACTGAACTCACCATACCCTCATATCACCGCACTGAACTCACCATACCCTCATATCACCGCACTGAACTCACCATACCCTCATATCACCGCACTGAACTCACCATACCCTCATATCACCGCACTGAACTCACCATACCCTCATATCACCGCACTGAACTCACCATACCCTCATATCACCGCACTGAACTCACCATACCCTCATATCACCGCACTGAACTCACCATACCCTCATATCACCGCACTGAACTCACCATACCCTCATATCACCGCACTGAACTCACCATACCCTCATATCACCGCACTGAACTCACCATACCCTCATATCACCACACTGAACTCACCATACCCTCATATCACCACACTGAACTCACCATACCCTCATATCACCGCACTGAACTCACCATACCCTCATATCACCACACTGAACTCACCATACCCTCATATCACCGCACTGAACTCACCATACCCTCATATCACCGCACTGAACTCACCATACCCTCATATCACCGCACTGAACTCTCACCATACCCTCATATCACCACACTGAACTGAACTCACCATACCCTCATATCACTGAACTGAACTCACCATACCCTCATATCACCGCACTGAACTCACCATACCCTCATATCACCGCACTGAACTCACCATACCCTCATATCACCGCACTGAACTCACCATACCCTCATATCACCGCACTGAACTCACCATACCCTCATATCACCGCACTGAACTCACCATACCCTCATATCACCGCACTGAACTCACCATACCCTCATATCACCGCACTGAACTCACCATACCCTCATATCACCGCACTGAACTCACCATACCCTCATATCACCGCACTGAACTCTCACCATACCCTCATATCACCGCACTGAACTCACCATACCCTCATATCACCGCACTGAACTCACCATACCCTCATATCACCGCACTGAACTCACCATACCCTCATATCACCACACTGAACTCACCATACCCTCATATCACCGCACTGAACTCACCATACCCTCATATCACCGCACTGAACTCACCATACCCTCATATCACCGCACTGAACTCACCATACCCTCATATCACCGCACTGAACTCACCATACCCTCATATCACCGCACTGAACTCACCATACCCTCATATCACCGCACTGAACTCACCATACCCTCATATCACCGCACTGAACTCACCATACCCTCATATCACCGCACTGAACTCACCATACCCTCATATCACCACACTGAACTCACCATACCCTCATATCACCACACTGAACTCACCATACCCTCATATCACCGCACTGAACTCACCATACCCTCATATCACCGCACTGAACTCACCATACCCTCATATCACCGCACTGAACTCACCATACCCTCATATCACCGCACTGAACTCACCATACCCTCATATCACCACACTGAACTCACCATACCCTCATATCACCGCACTGAACTCACCATACCCTCATATCACCGCACTGAACTCACCATACCCTCATATCACCGCACTGAACTCACCATACCCTCATATCACCGCACTGAACTCACCATACCCTCATATCACCGCACTGAACTCACCATACCCTCATATCACCGCACTGAACTCACCATACCCTCATATCACCGCACTGAACTCACCATACCCTCATATCACCGCACTGAACTCACCATACCCTCATATCACCGCACTGAACTCACCATACCCTCATATCACCGCACTGAACTCACCATACCCTCATATCACCGCACTGAACTCACCATACCCTCATATCACCGCACTGAACTCACCATACCCTCATATCACCGCACTGAACGCACCATACCCTCATATCACCGCACTGAACTCACCATACCCTCATATCACCGCACTGAACTCACCATACCCTCATATCACCGCACTGAACTCACCATACCCTCATATCACCGCACTGAACTCACCATACCCTCATATCACCGCACTGAACTCACCATACCCTCATATCACCACACTGAACTCACCATACCCTCATATCACCACACTGAACTCACCATACCCTCATATCACCACACTGAACTGAACTCACCATACCCTCATATCACCGCACTGAACTCACGATACCCTCATATCACCACACTGAACTCACCATACCCTCATATCACCGCACTGAACTCACCATACCCTCATATCACCGCACTGAACTCACCATACCCTCATATCACCGCACTGAACTCACCATACCCTCATATCACCGCACTGAACTCACCATACCCTCATATCACCGCACTGAACTCACCATACCCTCATATCACCGCACTGAACTCACCATACCCTCATATCACCGCACTGAACTCACCATACCCTCATATCACCGCACTGAACTCACCATACCCTCATATCACCACACTGAACTCACCATACCCTCATATCACCGCACTGAACTCACCATACCCTCATATCACCACACTGAACTCACCATACCCTCATATCACCGCACTGAACTCACCATACCATATTATTGTGATACACCAAGACATGATTAAAGGTTAACAAAAAATGTCCTGTTGATTAAAATGCTAAATTTAATATTGCATTGTGTGTGTAAATGAATAGGATGGACTTGGTGCTGAAACCCAACACAGGACAATAGAGACGCCAGAATAACAATATTCATGATTCTGAAGCTGAAAACACTGAATTGTTGTAGATGAATATGCTTGATCTCTGTCACTGACTGGATATATTTAATATAATAAAGGCCACTTTATACTGGTAACAAGACATCTGGCCTTATCAGTCCCACAAATATCCCCCCATTGCATTATTATACATTATATTCAACATCATATATAGTAGTTTAATGTAGTACTGACACTAAAACTCTAATTTTTATTTTGGATGAAATATCCACAATACATATTATTGTGATATATTGTGACACCCCTAAAAGTTTCTCATGAAAGTGATGATTTATGTTGATGGCAATGGTGTGTCGATGCAGGCAGATCCATATTATTGTTGAAGATTATATTAAATGTCCCCAACTAAGCAAGCCAAAAGCCAATGAAAAGAAAAGGTCACACCCCTAATAGTTTCTCATGAAAAGTGATGATTCAATGTTGATGACAATGGTGTGTGTGTTCAGGACTGGGGGAGGCGGACCTGAACCAGAACAATGGCTCTTCCAGCAAGAGTCCAGCGCTGAGCGACTCCACGACGGAGGCAGTGGATCAGGGCATCTGGAAGCAGTCGAGCGGCACGACCCCTGACCCCGACGGGCCCCGCCCACACCTGACCCGCCTGTTCTCTCGGGACGCCCCGGGGCGAGAGGACAACACCTTCACAGAGCGGCCCTCAGAGTCGGACGAGCTGCAGACCATCCAGGAGGACCTCGAGTAGACCTCTCTCGCCTCGCTTCCCTCAGAGACTCGCTCATGGCATCCGCAAGCTCCTCGCAGTCCACTCTCCGGCTGGGCCGCAGCAAGAAGAGCCCCACCGTCATGGACCAGATCGGGAAGTTCTTCGGGGGGGAGAAGAAGAAGAAGGGAAAGGTGAGGATTGAGCAGGCTTTTCTCCAACTACTGTTCTGCTGGCTTGAGTTCGCTCAACCTGCAGTGATCGTTTCGCTTTTTAATGACTTTTATCTTTCATCTCAAAGTTCATTGTGCGCCAAACCGGCTGCCGTACAGTATATCCAGTGTTGAGTAAAGCTGCGGCTCGGGGTGTTATGGGGTTTTACTGTGATTCAAGGAGCGCGAGAATTATGTTTATAAACGTGACTTTTTGCTTTTATAAGATTTTCAGATATTTGAAATGCCTGTACAGAACAAAATCGAGTGTTTGTACAACTCTTGACTGACAGTATAGTTCAGCACAGTGTGTGTGTCTATGAGCTCTTCATCCAGTATATCACACGAGCGCTGAACACGTGTGTTATATCCACATTAGGATCCAGTTAAACGCCTCAGGGTTTTCCACGGTACCGACGGAGGCTTGCTTTCAAAAATGAATTTGCATCTTTTTGGAAATTATTTGTTATGCTTGCGCGTTTATGCAATTTGTAAAGCCTTAACTTTTAAGACAACAAAAGAGGGAGGTGAATATTTTTTTCTTCTGAAATTCACAGATATTTAAGCTGTTAGATTGTGAAACGAGATCTCCGTGATGTGTGTAAGTTTATAGTCGTGACCTTATGTTTAAAGTGCCAAACGCTGGTCAGAAGCGGCCGTGACGGAGTGCCTGACGTGATTATAATTATGATTATGCTCGTGAGAGTGTGTGTTCCTGCTGTATAATAGTGTTGTCTGTCGATCTGTCAAACACGCCTCAGGGAACTCGTCTCTCTCTCTGTAACAGTGTGATGTTTGAGTGTGAACCCCTAAACACTGTGTGTATCTGTAACCCTGACGCTGTTCCTGTCTTCAGCTTTTTCACATTTGCTTGATTAAAATATATCTAACAACATCAACACTGACTTTTTTGTTTATTTGTCTAGAAAGGGTGAAGCTCAGATTACGGCTAGCGTGACATTGCATCTTTTGTTCCTCATCATTGCACACACAACGCACATTATACAGGGGTAACTATGAAAACCAAATGTTTGCATTTCCCAGAATGCAGTTTTAAAGCAGCTTTACAGAGAGTAATACCGCTATGCTTCATGTTTTAGGGCTGGGTGATATATATATAGAGAGAGAGAGAGAATATTAGCAATATTATCATCAATATTATATATTGTGAATATCAAATATTGTTGAAAATTAAGATTAATAAAGAAAAGTCTGCATTTTTATTTTTACTTTGTGTTTTTTTTGCACTAAACATTTTGAATGTGCTTTGACATAATAACTGTTTGTCCAAATCTGTTTGTTTTTAATTGGGGAAAAAGAAAATCACCTTTTTTAATTATTCTAGAGCAAAAGCAAAAATATTGAGATGTATATGGGGCTTATCATCAAAATTTAGAAAGATTTCAAGTTTTAGGAATATCGTCCAACCCTGGTATACATGATCCTCCATATGTAGATATTGTGTCTATATTGTGTAGCAGATATATATATCAGCGTTTCAATGTCATTTAAGTGATGAAACGGAAGAAGCTTTTATTGTTTTAACTAAACATTCACAATAAGATCTATAACATGAATTTACAACATAATCAGGTGAATTTTCCTTTCCTGGCTCACAGACAGAAAGAGCAGCCGGCTTTGTTCTAAGCAAGAGTAAGCAGTTCTCAAAAAGTATTAATGAAAAGTATTAATATAGTCGGTTGTCAAAAAGTCTGATCATATTGTACTGACAGAAATCTGCTAATTCATATGAACAGAACACACGTTAACATCGTCCCTGCTAATAAACCATCACTGAGCCGGTTCTCCTGACTCTAGTGACGTCTGAGGGGTTTTTAACGAGCTCCATTAAACCAGCGAAATATGAGGAAATTCTGTTATATTTTAAATAGGGAAGAACAAAACATTAAACTTGGTTAAGGTATTTATCTGACAAAATTGTTTGGCAAATAAAGTTAAATTACAGCTACAGGTTTTATTTTATATGCAAAAAAATGCATGTAAAAATCTGACAGGAAAAAGCAAACATTGACTACAACATAATCAGTTATTAATATTTGGTTGGTTCTCTGTTGTTTTTGCATGTGTTCATAATTTATTTGTTTGACAGGCTGGACAAAAATTATGTTGCACAATTTGTCATGTTTCATTGTGTTATTATCACAAATAAAACAATCGACTCCAAGCACACCTATGCAATATGACTACAAAATCTTTAACTCATTCATAATAATAGTTAAGATATAAAAATAAATAAGATGTTGCTGTTTGAGCCTGAAAAAACTCTGCAAAGCTCCAGTTCTTGGTGTCAGTGTTTCTGAACTCCTGAAACGCCTCCACTGTAGTCTTGAGTTTCTTCCGGGAACGAACACGTCACAATATTCCTCATTATAATAATGCGCAGAATAAAGGGGCGGGGCCTGGTTGAGTTAGTTAGTAGTGTGTTAAACTGGCGGTTATGGAAAGGGGCGGGGCATTTCCCAAACACACTCGAAGCGCTCGACCAATCGCAACACACTGCTCCAGCCGACCAATCAGAGCACAGTGTGCTTTTCAGAAGGAGGGGCTTCATAGAGACAGGAAGTAAACAGAGCGTTACTGACAGACTGGGAAGAGAGGAGCCGCAACAATGGAGAATATGAGGAGAATAATCAACATTCAAGCAGGAAAACCTGTTCTAGTAGAGCCTGAAAACAACAAGACTTTGTCAAAGGGGCGTAGGGGTTTTCCTCTGGTTTAACAGTATTTTAACAAATCATTGTAAACAAAAAGTTTGTGCTACAAATATTCTATTG
Organism: Rhinichthys klamathensis goyatoka; assembly: GCF_029890125.1. NCBI lineage: Eukaryota > Metazoa > Chordata > Actinopteri > Cypriniformes > Leuciscidae > Rhinichthys > Rhinichthys klamathensis. The sequence continues at coordinate 107,859 of NW_026607218.1, read as the reverse complement.
GTTTGAATAAATGAGTTGTATATATTTTCTTTATTTACCATCAGGAAAAATGAGTTAAAGCTTGGTATTTTAATATGACGAGAATATTTGTGGCCAGAGCTGTAATCGGTCCGCAGCTTCATCCGGACCCTGACCTTTAACCCCTCTCTGAAAGCTCACGCCAGACAGGGACTCAGTTTATACGATTTAAAAAAATACTGTGAGTTTGTAAAAGCGTCACTTCAGGTTCATAATTAGTGCTCATAAACGGCTGTCGAGATGTGTCTGAACATCTCTCTCTTCGGCTGAACACAAAAGAAGATATCTTGTAGAATGTTGGTAACAAAACATTTTATTTCCAAAAGATAAAGTACCAACATTCTTCAAAATATCTTATTCTGTGTTCTGCAGGATTGGAGACATGAGAGAAAGTAAATGAAGACAATTTTCATTTTTGGGTGGACTATCCCTTTAAGTGTGTAAAGACAAACACATAATGAGTTCAAATGGACAAGGAAACATAAATAACAAGGAAGTAAGATTTGAAGAATAAGGTGAAAGGCTCTACTGAATACTTGATGAATATTAATTTGGCCATGATGACATTGATTGGCAACCTTCATTGCATCCAGTCAAGTAACCTAATTAATATATGATGTTTTATTAACAAAGTTTGGGAGAAGCACATTCAGATAATTAACCTAATTAACACGGGAGGAGCATGTTCAGTTAATCGACTCAATTAACGAGCTAAGAGGAATACACACAGCAGACTTGCCTCTGTTCCCAGCACCCCTCCTCCATCTCCGCACTTCTCCTTTCCCAACCGCGGATACGGGAGTCCACTGGGTTCGGGACAATCCCGCGCTCGGACGCCGAATACACATGACCTGTACTCTGACTGATCACATGTGAACCTCGATCTAAGCTACAACTACAGAGGAGGAAGTGAAAGCCTCGTTCAGACTCAGCTCACATCTGATTTTGTGCATATCCGGTCCGTGTATCATCCAATTATTCCATTCAAACGGGCAAACTAAAAACGGGACAAAAAAGATAAATATTTAATTTTTCTGTATGAACCAAAAACAATTAAAGCTGGTGTACCGTGGGGGAATACGTGAAAACCGTGAACATTTCTTGAATATTCCCCCATGCAACACCAGCTTAATTTTTTTTTGGTTCATCCATCCATCCATCCATCCATCTTCTTCCGCTTATCCGGGGCCGGGTCGCGGGGGCATTAGTCTAAGCAGAGATGCCCAGACTTCCCTCTCCCTGGACACTTCCTCCAGCTCTTCCGGGGGGACACCGAGGCGTTCCCAGGCCAGCCGGGAGATATAGTCCCTCCAGCGTGTCCTAGGTCTTCCCCGGGGTCTCCTCCCAGTGGGACACGCCCGGAACACCTCCCCGGGAAGGCGTCCAGAAGGCATCCGGAACAGATGCCCGAGCCACCTCAGCTGGGCCTCTCGATGTGGAGGAGCAGCGGCTCTACTCTGAGCTCCTCCCGAGTGACCAAGCTTCTCACCCTATCTCTAAGGGATCGCCCAGTCACCCTGCGGAGAAAGCTCATTTCGGCCGCCTGTATCTGGGATCTTGTCCTTTCGGTCATGACCCAAAACTCATGACCATAGGTGAGAGTAGGAACGTAGATCGACCGGTAAACCGAGAGCTTCGCCTTGCAGCTCAGCTCCTTCTTCACCACAGACCGGTACATCGACCGCATTACTGCAGAAGCTGCACCGATCCGTCTGTCAATCTCCCGTTCCATCCTTCCCTCACTCGTGAACAAGACCCCAAGATACTTAAACTCCTCCACTTGAGGCAGGAACTCTCCACCAACCTGAAGTGGGCAAGCCACCCTTGGTTCATACAGGAAAACAATAAACCGTATAAACCGTTTTTCCTGTTTTTTGTTTGCCAGTTTGAATGGAATAGTTGGATGATACGATGATACACGTACCATATCCAATTCACCCTTCGCAGGGAGTTTGATTGACAGGCGGTTTGACCAATCATAATCCGCCATCCTCTGAATTCGCCATTTTGTCCGACACAGCAGTCAGGAGAGTTAGTAGATTAACACGGGTGGATTTGAACTGTACTGACGTCTTTCCACGGTTGAAACAACATTCCTTCTGATGTTCATTCATGTTTATTTGATGCTATAAATGAACTAGAAGATGATGGGTTCATGAGCAGCTTTAACTGAGCTATCTGTCAGACACATTAAACAGCCACAAAACGGTATTTATTGCTTAGATTTCTTTAAAATGGTAAATGTTAAATGGACTGCATTTATATAGCGCTTTCACAGACCCAATGGCCACCAAAGCGTTTTAAATTTTGCCTCACATTCACCCATTCACTCACTCATTTATACACCGGCGGCGGTGTCAGCCATGCAAGGCTATCCAGCTCGTCCACTGCCGCCCCACATCAAAAATGGCCAACTTTGAAAGACCAACTGTTTCATATCAAAAGTAAGCTGGTCTGTCCTGTATCAGTGTGTTGTCAGTGTCCTCTGCGCCGCGGTGTGTGTTTCACTGCGTGAGGTCATGGTGTGGTGTGAGAGAGGCGTGGCTGGTCAGACATAGCAACAGTAACTAAGGGGGCAGGTCTTTTGGGGGTCGAATGGGCAATTGGAATCTGATCAGATTTAACAAGTGTGAGAAGGGCAAAAAATCACATGAAATGTGATTTTAACAAATCCGTTTCAAGCTACACTAATATGTGGTTTGAAATCCAATTCAAATTGCATTTCTGGAAATCCGTTTCAGTCTGATCGGATTTCACATGGTTTATGTCCCTTTCTCACGCCACATAAAACGTAAGCATGTTAGACCTTGTTATAGGAAACATGCTGAAGTCGCTGCAGAAACAAGGTTGTCGAGCAGAAAACGACAATACAATAAAGACATGTTTTGAAACCGGCAGAGACGACGGGATAAAGCTGGCGCGGCCTCAGACGACATCCAGCACGGACTTATGATCCTAATCCGATACACAAATAACCGGATTTGGACTGTCAGTGTGAACATACAGTAGCCTAAGGCTCAATTCACACTGTGAGCCATCGAGCTCTATTCAGATGTATTGCTCAGATCCGTGTAGCTGTTCACATTGTTGATTTTAAACATGGCGATATCAGATTGTTAGTATTGTTAGATTGTTAGATTAAAAGTATTGTTTATTTAAAGTGTGAATTTTTTGCACAGGCAATATAAAGAACAAACACAAGGAAGCAAAAGGAGAGCAGAGTTTTTAAACCTTTATGATACGAGGTCTCGTGGTTTGCTTGTATGAGCTGTTACCTCAATACTTTTGAGTTCTGTCACATCACTGTTCTTCACTGACTAACTCTCACTACTGTCTTGATATGATAACTTTGGGAATGTAAAATCTTTGAAGTGACTCCAATGAGCGCAGAATTGTGACGAATGTTGGTCTAAAGCCGAGGTGGCGAACTCCGGTCCTGGAGAGTTGAGCTCCAACCCTGATGAAAACTCACGTCTGTAGCTTTCCAGTGGCCCTTCAGACCTTGATTAGTTGTTCAGGTGTGTTTGATTAGGGTTAAAGCAAAACTCTGGAGGACTGTGGCTCTCCAGGACCGACGTTCGCCACCCCTGATCTAGAGGAATGTAAAAGTCGCATGAATTCCGATTTGACTGTTCAGACTGAGGTCGCATTGCAAAACATCTGACCTGTATCGGATTTAGGACCACATATGGAAGCGGCAAAAACTTTGGAATTTAAAAGATCAGATTCCATGGGGTTTGTGCTGTTCACACTGTCATGAGAACAACAGATCTGAGTCGCATGTGAGCAAAAAAATCTGATTTTGGTCACATTTGCCTGTAGTCTGAACGTAGCTTAAGAGTTTGGACTGCCTGAATGTTTAATAATCAGAAGCAGGGGCAGAGGGCATGGCTTCTGGGGCTTTTTCAAACATATATATACTGAAATAGTTCTGTATACTATCACAAATCAGCTGGGCCGCCTGGGGGTGGAGACTCCATCGGCTCGCCCGGGATGTGAATGGCACGAAGCAACTTGACTCCAGAGGAGGAGATGGCGGGCGAGTTGTGACATGCGTCTGGAGCGTAGACCACCTTGACGGTTGATGTATGCAACAGTCTAGGTGTTGTCCGTCTGGATGCACATGCTTGTCCTGGAGCGACGGTCGGACCCGGCACAGAGCAAGGAATACTGCTAGCAACTCGAGGCAATTGATATGCTACCGGCTGAAAGCTTGGCGACGGGCTGGTATGATTGCCACCTGGAGTGTGCCATGCCCATCTCTGGACTCGGTCATGTAACCAGTGCTGAAGCATTCTCATATGAAGCAATCCGAGGGGCATGACCACGGCTGCAGATACCATATGCCCCAGGAGACTCTGAAACAGTTTCAGTCGAACCGCTGTCCTGCCCTTGAATGCATTCAAGCAGTTCAGCACTGACTGAGCACGTGCTGTTATGTTGACCTAGTCCAGCTCCATACCGAGAAAACAGATACTCTGCACGGGGGAGAGTTTAATCTTTTCCCATTTGAACCGAAGCCCCAGATGGCTGAGGTGCCTGAGCACCAGGTCCCTGTGTTCGCATGACTGATCTTGCGAGTGGGTCAGGATGAGTCAGTCGTCGAGATAGTTGAGGATACGAATACCCACCTCCCTTAGAGGGGCAAGGGCAGCGTCCAGCCCAAAGGGGAGGACCTTGTACTGATATGCCCATCCCTCGAACACAAAGTGTAGGAACGGGGGGGATAACTGAGACGCGAAAGTACGCCTCATTTAGGTCGATTGCTGCAAAACAATCTTGGGGGCAAATGCATTCGAAAATACATTTCAGCATTAGAATCTTGAACGGAAACTTGTGAAGGGCCCGATTAAAGACACACAGATCCAAGATCAGTCGTAACCCAACACCTTTCTTGGGTCCAACGAAGTAGGGGCTGTTGAACTCTGACCTCATGTCAGCTGGAGGGACCGTTTCTATAACGTCCTTCGCCAGTAGGACTGTGATATCTGGATGCAGGACAGGAGTCTTGTCCTCCGCTGCATAGCATCCCGGAGTGGGGTCTGAGTGTGAGGTGCAACACTTACCTGTCTCTACGGGTCCCGTGAGGGAATGGCAGGAGACACTTAAGACATAGCGTCACTCACTGTCAGTGGTACTGTAAGCCTTAGCAGCGAGAGTGGCAGAGAACTTACAAACCCTGGATAGGAAACATGGGCGACCTTGCCAGGTGGTGTTGGGCAAATCTGCATTGCAACTTCACGTTGCACCTGAATCTCCAAGCTCCATTTGGCAAAGGTAGTGAGGGTGAAGGAGGCGCCAGAGTGGCTTCGGGCAGAAAAAGGGGCCTTCCATGACTTTGTGACCTCCATGCACTTCCGGGAAGAAGGATTGGTCCGGTGGGAAAGCCCCCACTGTAACCCCTTAGATCAGAGCCGTCGCCAGGACATATAGAACGGGGGGCATTTAGTTTTCATAGGGGGCACATTTTTATGATCTGAGAAACAGTCTAAAACAATAACATCCCATATTTATTATTACTGAAATAGACCCAGTTCTATATTAACACCTAAACACAAGATAGACACGATCCTACAAACTACACCAGAACCCTTTTGCATTAAGCCTATATACTTTGTAAACACAAGGCACAAAAGCTTTTCAATTCCTCCAACAGCACAATAATAAAAACAAAACATACCAAAAAGAAAGTGCATTGAAGTGTACCAAAGACTTTAAGGCCGTGTGTTTGTTGAAGAATGTTTAACTTTGGGTAAAATGCAGTGCTCATCACTGTCACTTTTTACCCAGCTGTCCAATCACAGTGGAGGAGGGGCGGGGCTAATACCACACCGACCAACCGTCAGAACATTCTTTCTGTACAACGACATCCACCAGCAGAGCTAACCGAACAAAATGGATGAAAAATATATTTTTTAGTATGAAACAAATTATCTGCAAAATCAGTTACAAGTAAACTGTGCTGCGGACATTCTGTATCATAGCAACGAAGCGTCTCAACTGAAAAAACGCAGCGCTGCCAAAACGCTCTCAAGCGCCCACAGCTAGGCGGACACACAGCCTAAGTGTACTCAGCATTGAAATAGCTAAAGGCGGCGGGTCTCAGAGTGATAGTCATTTATAAATATAATAAATATAACCTATTTATGTTTCAAGTTCCGTTTTGTGTAATAATGGGTTAAATATGAATTTTCTGATCATAGGCAGAGGGTGAACCAACTCCAAGGAGATGCGCTTCTCCTTTAAAAACACCTTGAAATAGATTTCCTTGAAATAGTTTCAAGTTACTTGTCACCGCACAACCTACACATCCCAACATAAAACCTGCTGATAAATGATTTGTATATAAAGCATCTACGTTCACAAACCACCGTTAAATGAACAGATGACAGACTGTAGGCTACGCAGGATTTGGCAGAAAGCGTGCAAAGAGTGCTCCCTCTATATAATCTAATCAAATCAAATATAAAGCACCTTAAAAAACACAGTGTGTACAATTTCAAACGGATTAGATAAAACACCGTAAAATACAAAGAAAGAAATAATACAATATAAAAATGAAAACTAATACTAATAATACTAATATAAACATAAAATCAAAGCCTAACGGTCCTTACAAAGTAGCAAAGGCCTCATCAAACAAATGTGTCTTAAGCTGAGTTTATAACCTGGTTACAGAAGTGGAGGATCCGATAGGCATTGGCGACCCATCCCACAACAGCGACTGAGAACGCACGATCTCCTTCAGGTTTTAAGCGTCACCGAGGAATATCAAGGAGATCTCAGAGATCTCTGTGAGCAACTAAAATGTACAAGTTCAGAAACATATTTTGGTGCCAGTCCATGCAGAGCTTTAAAAGTATACAAAAGTAGCTTGTACTGTATTGTGAAATGAACTGGTAGCCAGTGTAGCGAGGCCAGAATAGGGGATATATGATCCATCTTTAATGATCATTCTGTTCTCTCTAAAAACGTGACGGAGGAGACTGACTTACACCCGGATACAGAACATTACAGGAATCAAGACGCCAAGAAATAAAAGCATGAATTACTTTCTCCAGATCACTGAAAGATAGGATAGATTTAAGTTTAGCGATATTTTCAATTGAAATAAACTATTCTTCACCACTGAATTGATCTGTCTATCAAATTTTAATTCTGTGTCAGAAAAGCCCAGATTCCTCATGTGTTTTCAGATTGGATGGCCGAGGACCTACGGTAGGTTTCCAGCTATATTATTTGCACAGCTATTAGGGCCAAATATAATCATTTCTGTTTAGTCCTTATTTAACTGGAGAAATTATTATTATTCATCCAGCATTTTACATCTTTTAGACACTCAAAAAGTGAATTAACGGATTCATCATCTCCAGGCTTTATGGGCAGATCTGGGTGTCATCGGCATAAACATGATACGAAATGCTTTATTTCTTAAAAATAATGAGTAAAAAGCTCACTCGTCTTAGTTCATCGAATCTCAAGAAGTTCTGTTACAATAAATGAAGATAACTGCGCAATGAATCTCTTATTTACATAATTGTTATAATAAGGGTATTTGGGGAACTCAGAATCCAGTCACCGCTGACATCATGTCTTAACTTAAACGCCCCTGATTGGCCATCGCGGTCGAGAAACCAACAGATGTGTTTGTGATTGGCTACATTGCTCAACGCTGCAAAAACACGTTGTAAACAAGAGGTTTCGTTATGGAATACGTGAATGGCCAAATCCACAGGAATCAGGTTTTCGCTCTCCGTTGTAAGTTTGCTGAATGAGCACCGGATTAGGGCATCCCTGCTTCAGCTCAGCCGGTGGATCTCCCGGAGGAGCTCGACTGGGATATCAGGGGGACTCATCTCTGTCAGGGGACTCGAGTCTCCATCTCAGCATCGCAATGTCCAGTTCTCCACAGGAGACGACCACTGATGCTCCACCACACCGACGTACAGGACCTCTGCCCGGGTCTGTCCCACCACGAATATGAAGGCGGAGTTTAGTTTAGTGGAAATGTGTCTTTGGCCTCACTATTCACCACACACAAGGACACCAACACAACATGACAATATTCATAAAAATTATAAAACAATAACATTCCCATATCTACATATACAATCTATGCATACATATCCACCCCTACTCATATTCATATCTTCTCCAAATGTAAAACTCTAATGGCAGTTGCACAAATGACATCTGGTCCACATCTGTACTCGCCCGAGGGTCTAAAACGTCTCCTTGATAACAACTGAAACCTAGACCGTAACGGATGAGAAGAATCCTCTGTAATAGAGTAGAGTCTTCCCCGAAGCAGAAGCGTAATGAGCGTGATGAGTGTGTGTGTGTGTGTCGGTGTGTATGATTGATGGGTAAGTGTGTGTCAGTGTGTATGAGTGAGTGATGGGTGAGTGTGTGTGTGTGTGTCAGTGTGTATGAGTGATGGGTGAGTGAGTGTGTGTGTCGGTGTGTATGAGTGAGTGATGGGTGAGTGTGTGTGTGTGTGTGTGTGTCAGTGTGTATGAGTGAGTGATGGGTGTGTGTGTGTGTGTGTGTGTGTGTGTGTGTGTGTGTGTGTGTGTGTGTGTGTGTGTGTGTCAGTGTGTATGAGTGAGTGATGGGTGTGTGTGTGTGTGTGTGTGTGTGTGTGTGTGTGTGTGTGTGTGTGTGTGTGTGTGTGTGTCAGTGTGTATGAGTGAGTGATGGGTGAGTGAGTGTGTGTGTGTGTGTGTGTGTGTGTGTGTGTGTGCGTGTGTGTGTGTGTGTCGGTGTGTATGAGTGAGTGATGGGTGAGTGTGTGTGTGTGTGTGTGTGTGTCAGTGTGTATGAGTGAGTGCCTCACTCCTCCTCGTAGACCCGCGGCACGGGCAGGGGTTCCTGACGCTGATCTCTCTCGTTCTGTCCCACTGGAAGGTGTGTAGTAGTGTGTTGAAGTGTGCAGAAGTGTGTAGAAGTGTGTTGAAGTGTGTAGAAGTGTGTAGTAGTGTGTTGAAGTGTGTAGTAGTGTGCAGTAGTGTGTAGTAGTGTGTAGTAGTGTGCAGAAGTGTGTAGTAGTGTGTAGTAGTGTGCAGAAGTGTGTAGTAGTGTGTTGAAGTGTGCAGAAGTGTGTAGAAGTGTGCAGAAGTGTGCAGTAGTGTGTTGAAGTGTGCAGAAGTGTGTAGTAGTGTGTAGTAGTGTGCAGAAGTGTGTAGTAGTGTGTAGTAGTGTGCAGAAGTGTGTAGTAGTGTGTTGAAGTGTGTAGAAGTGTGTAGAAGTGTGTAGAAGTGTGCAGAAGTGTGTAGAAGTGTGCAGAAGTGTGTAGAAGTGTGTTGAAGTGTGCTGTCTTCGTCACAGGGCTCTTTTCGAGGAGGTTTGTCTGCGTCCCCTCAGAGGAAGAGCGCGTCCCCGCGGCGCCGTCCGGATGAGAGCGCCGTCATGCACTTCCTAAGAAACATCGTTCGTATCTCTCCTCCTTTCCACTGTCCCTTGCATCTGACAAACAATAAATAAATACTAATATTTTCAAAGATTCTCACTGTAGTTTCTCCCCCGATTAGGTTTCTCCCTCTACCCCAAAATCTAAGGTAAGTGTCAGTCTTCTGAAGCCATTTCCATATGAGAAATGTATGTTAACATTATGCTGACTAGTATTCGGAGTCGTCATGCTCTTGATTCGTCACATGCAGCGGTTTCATGCGGCACAGAAAGATTTGAACGGTTCATCTCACTCGGTTATACCCGACACCAGTGGTGTTCTGACACGAGGAGGCAAACCTCTCACTATCTTTTTTATCAATCAAATGTAAATTAATTTCCCAGTAATTTGTCACATTTTCCTGGTTAAATAACAGTACTTTACATTACATAAAAAGTATAGTAAAGTAAAAAATAACTAAAGGCAGTGATCATTTAAACTATATATATTATTTGTGAACTGGTGTTCATCTGTTCTTTTTAAAAGTCAACTTATTTTCGGATCATCAGTCATTAAGCTCGGTAAACTGGTCATGAAAGATGTACCTTTAACTTAATCTGATTACTCACTAAAACCCCAGTCATCGTGTTCTCAGGCCATGTTAAGTGTGATGTTGATGTGACAGAGTGGTGATATCTGTGGCTAAGCTGTTTACTTACTGTTTAATTAGTATTCCCTTTAACACCATCATTTGTTCATTTAGACTGATTTGCGAACCAGGACGAAAATAAGAGGCAGAGTTAATCACACAAACCAGTTATATCCCATCATATCCAGTCATAGTGTGATGGCATTGCCTCCTCTCATGTGGCTTTCCCTCATTCACTCACCGCCACACTTTGTAATATTTGCGTTTTTTTATGTTTTATTTTATTATTTTCTGATCCAATGTTTAAGGAGCCACTGCACTCTTTAGATGAAACGCCCTTTCATATTATATTTTATAATATTTTATAAGTAATCAGTAGCTCTGAATTCATCTGTCCTTTTTCATGATCATCAACTGCTTCTTTGCCATTACTCGACCTGTCTCAAACACTAACCTGATTCCCCGACTCGATATGACAGATGCACGTCTGCTTTATTAACAGAGAGAGCAGAAATCACAGAGCAAAGGCCAGAAGGGACGTGGAGAGAGTCAAGGCTCCTTAACCCGCATCTTCAAGAGGGTAAATCGCACTCCTCACACCGCACTCCTCATCACTCCTCACACCGCACTCCTCATCACTCCTCACACCGCACTCCTCATACCGCACTCCTCATCACTCCTCACACCGCACTCCTCATCACTCCTCACACCGCACTCCTCATCACTCCTCACACCGCACTCCTCATCACTCCTCACCACTCCTCATCACTCCTCACACCGCACTCCTCATCACTCCTCACACCGCACTCCTCATACCGTACTCCTCATCACTCCTCACCACTCCTCATCACTCCTCACACCGCACTCCTCATCACTCCTCACACCGCACTCCTCATCACTCCTCACACCGCACTCCTCATCACTCCTCACACCGCACTCCTCATCACTCCTCACACCGCACTCCTCACCACTCCTCACACCGCACTCCTCATCACTCCTCACACCGCACTCCTCATCACTCCTCACACCGCACTCCTCACCACTCCTCACACCGCACTCCTCACCACTCCTCACACCGCACTCCTCATCACTCCTCACACCGCATTCCTCATCACTCCTCACACCGCACTCCTCACCACTCCTCACACCGCACTCCTCATCACTCCTCACACCGCACTCCTCACCACTCCTCACACCACACTCCTCATCACTCCTCACACCGCACTCCTCATCACTCCTCACACCGCACTCCTCACCACTCCTCACACCGCACTCCTCACCACTCCTCACACCGCACTCCTCATCACTCCTCACACCGCACTCCTCATCACTCCTCACACCGCACTCCTCACCACTCCTCACACCGCACTCCTCATCACTCCTCACACCGCACTCCTCATCACTCCTCACACCGCACTCCTCATCACTCCTCACACCGCACTCCTCACCACTCCTCACACCGCACTCCTCATCACTCCTCACACCGCACTCCTCACACCGCACTCCTCACCACTCCTCACACCACACTCCTCATCACTCCTCACATCGCACTCCTCATCACTCCTCACACCGCACTCCTCATCACTACTCACACCACACTCCTCATCACTCCTCACACCGCACTCCTCATACCGCACTCCTCATCACTCCTCATACCGCACTCCTCATCACTCCTCATACCGCACTCATCACTCCTCATACCGCACTCCTCATCACTCCTCACACCGCACTCCTCATCACTCCTCATACCGCACTCCTCATCACTCCTCATACCGCACTCCTCACCACTCCTCATACCGCACTCATCACTCCTCATACCGCACTCCTCATCACTCCTCACACCGCACTCCTCATCACTCCTCATACCGCACTCCTCATCACTCCTCACACCGCACTCCTCATCACTCCTCATACCGCACTCATCACTCCTCATACCGCACTCCTCATCACTCCTCACACCGCACTCCTCATACCGCACTCCTCATCACTCCTCATACCGCACTCCTCATCACTCCTCACACCGCACTCCTCATCACTCCTCACACCGCACTCCTCATCACTCCTCACACTGCACTCCTCACCACTCCTCACACCGCACTCCTCATCAGTCCTCATACCGCACTCCTCACCACTCATCATACCGCACTCCTCATCACTCCTCACACCGCACTCCTCATCACTCCTCACACCGCACTTCTCATCACTCCTCACACCGCACTCCTCATCACTCCTCACACTGCACTCCTCATCACTCCTCACACTGCACTCCTCATCACTCCTCATACCGCACTCCTCACCACTCCTCATACCGCACTCCTCACCACTCCTCATACCGCACTCCTCATCACTCCTCACACTGCACTCCTCATCACTCCTCACACTGCACTCCTCATCACTCCTCACACCGCACTCCTCACCACTCCTCACACCGCACTCCTCATCACTCCTCACACTGCACTCCTCATCACTCCTCACACCGCACTCCTCACACCGCACTCCTCACACCGCACTCCTCATCACTCCTCATCACTCCTCATCACTCCTCACACCGCACTCCACATCACTCCTCACACCGCATTCCTCACACCGCACTCCTCATCACTCCTCATCACTCCTCATCATTCCTCACACCGCACTCCTCATCACTCCTCATCACTCCTCATCACTCCTCACACCGCACTCCTCATCACTCCTCACACCGCACTCCTCACACCGCACTCCTCATCACTCCTCACACCGCACTCCTCATCACTCCTCACACCGCACTCCTCATACCGCACTCCTCATCACTCCTCATACCGCACTCCTCATCACTCCTCATACCGCACTCCTCATCACTCCTCACACCGCAATCCTCACACCGCACTCCTCATCACTCCTCACACCGCACTCCTCATCACTCCTCACACTGCACTCCTCATCACTCCTCACACCGCACTCCTCATCACTCCTCATACCGCACTCCTCACCACTCCTCATACCGCACTCCTCATCACTCCTCACACCGCACTCCTCATCACTCCTCATACCGCACTCCTCATCACTCCTCACACCGCACTCCTCATCACTCCTCACACCGCACTTCTCATCACTCCTCACACCGCACTCCTCATCACTCCTCACACTGCACTCCTCATCACTCCTCACACTGCACTCCTCATCACTCCTCATACCGCACTCCTCACCACTCCTCATACCGCACTCCTCATCACTCCTCACACTGCACTCCTCATCACTCCTCACACTGCACTCCTCATCCCTCCTCATACCGCACTCCTCATACCGCACTCCTCATCACTCCTCACACTGCACTCCTCATCACTCCTCACACTGCACTCCTCATCACTCCTCATATCGCACTCCTCACCACTCCTCATACCGCACTCCTCATCACTCCTCACACCGCACTCCTCATCACTACTCACACCACACTCCTCATCACTCCTCACACCGCACTCCTCATACCGCACTCCTCATCACTCCTCATACCGCACTCCTCATCACTCCTCATACCGCACTCATCACTCCTCATACCGCACTCCTCATCACTCCTCACACCGCACTCCTCATCACTCCTCATACCGCACTCCTCATCACTCCTCATACCGCACTCCTCACCACTCCTCATACCGCACTCATCACTCCTCATACCGCACTCCTCATCACTCCTCACACCGCACTCCTCATCACTCCTCATACCGCACTCCTCATCACTCCTCACACCGCACTCCTCATCACTCCTCATACCGCACTCATCACTCCTCATACCGCACTCCTCATCACTCCTCACACCGCACTCCTCATACCGCACTCCTCATCACTCCTCATACCGCACTCCTCATCACTCCTCACACCGCACTCCTCACACCGCACTCCTCATCACTCCTCACACCGCACTCCTCATCACTCCTCACACTGCACTCCTCACCACTCCTCACACCGCACTCCTCATCAGTCCTCATACCGCACTCCTCACCACTCATCATACCGCACTCCTCATCACTCCTCACACCGCACTCCTCATCACTCCTCACACCGCACTTCTCATCACTCCTCACACCGCACTCCTCATCACTCCTCACACTGCACTCCTCATCACTCCTCACACTGCACTCCTCATCACTCCTCATACCGCACTCCTCACCACTCCTCATACCGCACTCCTCACCACTCCTCATACCGCACTCCTCATCACTCCTCACACTGCACTCCTCATCACTCCTCACACTGCACTCCTCATCACTCCTCACACCGCACTCCTCACCACTCCACACACCGCACTCCTCATCACTCCTCACACTGCACTCCTCATCACTCCTCACACCGCACTCCTCACCACTCCTCACACCGCACTCCTCATCACTCCTCATCACTCCTCATCACTCCTCACACCGCACTCCACATCACTCCTCACACCGCATTCCTCACACCGCACTCCTCATCACTCCTCATCACTCCTCATCATTCCTCACACCGCACTCCTCATCACTCCTCATCACTCCTCATCACTCCTCATCACTCCTCATCACTCCTCACACCGCACTCCTCATCACTCCTCACACCGCACTCCTCACACCGCACTCCTCATCACTCCTCACACCGCACTCCTCATCACTCCTCACACCGCACTCCTCATACCGCACTCCTCATCACTCCTCATACCGCACTCCTCATCACTCCTCATACCGCACTCCTCATCACTCCTCACACCGCACTCCTCACACCGCACTCCTCATCACTCCTCACACCGCACTCCTCATCACTCCTCACACTGCACTCCTCATCACTCCTCACACCGCACTCCTCATCACTCCTCATACCGCACTCCTCACCACTCCTCATACCGCACTCCTCATCACTCCTCACACCGCACTCCTCATCACTCCTCATACCGCACTCCTCATCACTCCTCACACCGCACTCCTCATCACTCCTCACACCGCACTTCTCATCACTCCTCACACCGCACTCCTCATCACTCCTCACACTGCACTCCTCATCACTCCTCACACTGCACTCCTCATCACTCCTCATACCGCACTCCTCACCACTCCTCATACCGCACTCCTCATCACTCCTCACACTGCACTCCTCATCACTCCTCACACTGCACTCCTCATCCCTCCTCATACCGCACTCCTCACCACTCCTCACACCGCACTCCTCATCACTCCTCACACTGCACTCCTCATCACTCCTCACACCGCACTCCTCATCACTCCTCATCACTCCTCATCATTCCTCACACCGCACTCCTCATCACTCCTCATCACTCCTCATCACTCCTCATCACTCCTCACACCGCACTCCTCATCACTCCTCATCACTCCTCATCATTCCTCACACCGCACTCCTCATCACTCCTCATCACTCCTCATCACTCCTCATCACTCCTCACACCGCACTCCTCATCACTCCTCACACCGCACTCCTCACACCGCACTCCTCATCACTCCTCACACCGCACTCCTCATACCGCACTCCTCATCACTCCTCATACCGCACTCCTCATCACTCCTCATACCGCACTCCTCATCACTCCTCATACCGCACTCCTCATCACTCCTCACACCGCACTCCTCACACCGCACTCCTCATCACTCCTCACACCGCACTCCTCATCACTCCTCACACTGCACTCCTCATCACTCCTCACACCGCACTCCTCATCACTCCTCATACCGCACTCCTCACCACTCCTCATACCGCACTCCTCATCACTCCTCACACCGCACTCCTCATCACTCCTCATACCGCACTCCTCACACCGCACTCCTCATCACTCCTCACACCACACTTCTCATCACTCCTCACACCGCACTCCTCATCACTCCTCACACTGCACTCCTCATCACTCCTCACACTGCACTCCTCATCACTCCTCATACCGCACTCCTCACCACTCCTCATACCGCACTCCTCATCACTCCTCACACTGCACTCCTCATCACTCCTCACACTGCACTCCTCATCCCTCCTCATACCGCACTCCTCACCACTCCTCACACCGCACTCCTCATCACTCCTCACACTGCACTCCTCATCACTCCTCACACCGCACTCTTTATCACTCCTCATCACTCCTCACACCGCACTCCTCATCACTCCTCACACCGCATTCCTCACACCGCACTCCTCATCACTCCTCATCACTCCTCATCACTCCTCATCATTCCTCACACCGCACTCCTCATCACTCCTCATCACTCCTCATCACTCCTCATCACTCCTCACACCGCACTCCTCATCACTCCTCACACCGCACTCCTCATCACTCCTCACACCGCACTCCTCATCACTCCTCACACCACACTCCTCACACCGCACTCCTCATCACTCCTCACACCGCACTCTTCATCACTCCTCATCACTCCTCATCACTCCTCACACCGCACTCCTCATCACTCCTCATCACTCCTCACACCGCACTCCTCATCACTCCTCACACCGCACTCCTCACACCGCACTCCTCATCACTCCTCACACCGCACTCCTCACACCGCACTCCTCATCACTCCTCACACCGCACTCTTCATCACTCCTCATCACTCCTCATCACTCCTCATCACTCCTCACACCGCACTCCTCATCACTCCTCATCACTCCTCATCACTCCTCACACCGCACTCCTCACACCGCACTCCTCATCACTCCTCACACCGCACTCCTCATCACTACTCACACCGCACTCCTCATCACTCCTCACACCGCACTCCTCATACCGCACTCCTCATCACTCCTCATCACTCCTCACACCGCACTCCTCATCACTCTTCATCACTCCTCATCACTCCTCACACCGCACTCCTCACACCGCACTCCTCATCACTCCTCACACCGCACTCCTCATCACTACTCACACCGCACTCCTCATCACTCCTCACACCGCACTCCTCATACCGCACTCCTCATCACTCCTCATACCGCACTCCTCATCACTCCTCATACCGCACTCCTCATCACTCCTCACACCGCACTCCTCATCACTCCTCACACTGCACTCCTCATCACTCCTCACACCGCACTCCTCATCACTCCTCATACCGCACTCCTCACCACTCCTCATACCGCACTCCTCATCACTCCTCACACCGCACTCCTCATCACTCCTCACACCGCACTTCTCATCACTCCTCACACCGCACTCCTCACCACTCCTCACACTGCACTCCTCATCACTCCTCACACTGCACTCCTCATCACTCCTCATACCGCACTCCTCACCACTCCTCATACCGCACTCCTCATCACTCCTCACACTGCACTCCTCATCACTCCTCACACTGCACTCCTCATCACTCCTCATACCGCACTCCTCACCACTCCTCACACCGCACTCCTCATCACTCCTCACACCGCACTCATTATCACTCCTCACACCGCACTCTTCATCACTCCTCATCACTCCTCACACCGCACTCCTCATCACTCCTCACACCGCATTCCTCACACCGCACTCCTCATCACTCCTCATCACTCCTCATCACTCCTCATCATTCCTCACACCGCACTCCTCATCACTCCTCATCACTCCTCATCACTCCTCACACCGCACTCCTCATCACTCCTCACACCGCACTCCTCATCACTCCTCACACTGCACTCCTCATCATTCCTCACACCACACTCCTCACACCGCACTCCTCATCACTCCTCACACCGCACTCTTCATCACTCCTCATCACTCCTCATCACTCCTCACACCGCACTCCTCATCACTCCTCATCACTCCTCACACCGCACTCCTCATCACTCCTCACACCGCACTCCTCACACCGCACTCCTCATCACTCCTCACACCGCACTCCTCATCACTCCTCACACCGCACTCCTCATCACTCCTCACACCGCACTCCTCATACCGCACTCCTCATCACTCCTCATACCGCACTCCTCATCACTCCTCATACCGCACTCCTCATCACTCCTCACACCGCACTCCTCATCACTCCTCTCATCACTCCTCACACCGCACTCCTCATCACTCCTCACACCGCACTCCTCATACCGCACTCCTCATCACTCCTCATACCGCACTCCTCATCACTCCTCATACCGCACTCCTCATCACTCCTCACACCGCACTCCTCATCACTCCTCACACTGCACTCCTCATCACTCCTCACACCGCACTCCTCATCACTCCACATCAGTCCTCATACCGCACTCCTCACCACTCCTCATACCGCACTCTTCATCACTCCTCACACCGCACTCCTCATCACTCCTCACACCGCACTTCTCATCACTCCTCACACCGCACTCCTCATCACTCCTCACACCGCACTCCTCATCACTCCTCACACTGCACTCCTCATCACTCCTCATACCGCACTCCTCACCACTCCTCATACCGCACTCCTCATCACTCCTCACACTGCACTCCTCATCACTCCTCACACTGCACTCCTCATCACTCCTCATACCGCACTCCTCACACCGCACTCCTCATCACTCCTCACACTGCACTCCTCATCACTCCTCACACCGCACTCTTCATCACTCCTCATCACTCCTCACACCGCACTCCTCATCACTCCTCATCACTCCTCATCACTCCTCACACCGCACTCCTCATCACTCCTCACACCGCACTCCTCACACCGCACTCCTCACACCGCACTCCTCATCACTCCTCACACCGCACTCCTCATCACTCCTCATCACTCCTCACACTGCACTCCTCATCACTCCTCACACCGCACTCTTCATCACTCCTCATCACTCCTCACACCGCACTCCTCATCACTCCTCATCACTCCTCATCACTCCTCACACCGCACTCCTCATCACTCCTCACACCGCACTCCTCATCACTCCTCATACCGCACTCCTCATCACTCCTCACACCGCACTCCTCATCACTCCTCACACCGCACTCCTCATCACTCCTCACACCGCACTCCTCATCACTCCTCACACCGCACTCCTCATCACTCCTCACACTGCACTCCTCATCACTCCTCATCACTCCTCATCACTCCTTATCACTCCTCATCACTCCTCACACCGCACTCCTCATCACTCCTCACACTGCACTCCTCATCACTCCTCACACCGCACTCCTCATCACTCCTCACACTGCACTCCTCATCACTCCTCATCACTCCTCATCACTCCTCATCACTCCTCACACCGCACTCCTCATCACTCCTCACACCGCACTCCTCATCACTCCTCACACCGCACTCCTCATCACTCCTCACACCGCACTCCTCACACCGCACTCCTCACACCGCACTCCTCATCACTCCTCACACCGCACTCCTCATCACTCCTCACACCGCACTCCTCATCACTCCTCACACCGCACTCCTCACCACTCCTCATCACTCCTCATACTGCACTCCTCATCACTCCTCACACCGCACTCCTCATCACTCCTCACACTGCACTCGTCATCACTCCTCACACTGCACTCCTCATCACTCCTCATACCGCACCCCTCATCACTCCTCATACCGCACTCCTCACCACTCCTCACACCGCACTCCTCATCACTCCTCACACTGCACTCCTCATCACTCCTCATCACTCCTCATCACTCCTCACACCGCACTCCTCATCACTCCTCACACCGCACTCCTCATCACTCCTCATCACTCCTCACACCGCACTCCTCATCACTCCTCACACCGCACTCCTCATCACTCCTCACACCGCACTCCTCATCACTCCTCATCACTCCTCACACCGCACTCCTCACACCGCACTCCTCACACCGCACTCCTCATCACTCCTCACACCGCACTCCTCATCACTCCTTATCACTCCTCATCACTCCTCATACTGCACTCCTCATCACTCCTCACACCGCACTCCTCATCACTCCGCACACCGCACTCCTCATCACTCCTCACACCGCACTCCTCATCACTCCTCACACCGCACTCCTCACCACTCCTCATCACTCCTCACACTGCACTCCTCATCACTCCTCACACCGCACTCCTCATCACTCCTCACACTGCACTCCTCATCACTCCTCACACTGCACTCCTCATCACTCCTCATACCGCACTCCTCATCACTCCTCATACCGCACTCCTCACCACTCCTCACACCGCACTCCTCATCCCTCACACCGTACTCATCACTCCTCACACCACACTCCTCATCACTCCTCATACCGCACTCCTCACCACTCCTCACACCGCACTCATCACTCCTCATACCGCACTCCTCACCACTCCTCATACCGCACTCCTCACCACTCCTCACACCGCACTCCTCATCACTCCTCACACCGCACTCCTCATCACTCCTCACACCACACTCCTCATCACTCCTCATACCGCACTCCTCACCACTCCTCACACCGCACTCATCACTCCTCATACCGCACTCCTCACCACTCCTCACACCGCACTCATCACTCCTCATACCGCACTCCTCACCACTCCTCACACCGCACTCATCACTCCTCATACCGCACTCCTCACCACTCCTCACACCGCACTCATCACTCCTCATACCGCACTCCTCATCACTCCTCATACCGCACTCCTCACCACTCCTCACACCGCACTCCTCATCACTCCTCACACCGCACTCATCACTCCTCACACCGCACTCCTCACACCACTCTCCTCATACCACACTCCTCATCACTCCTCATACCGCACTCCTCATCACTCCTCACACCGCACTCCTTACACCGCACTCCTCACCACTCCTCATACCGCACTCCTCATCACTCCTCACACTGCACTCCTCATCACTCCTCACACCGCACTCCTCACACCGCACTCCTCACTCCTCATCACTCCTCAGACCGCACTCCTCACCACTCCTCACACCGCACTGCTCATCACTCCTCATACCGCACTCCTCACCACTCCTCATACCGCACTCCTCACCACTCCTCATACCGCACTCCTCACCACTCCTCATACCGCACTCCTCACCACTCCTCACACCGCACTCCTCATCACTCCTCACACCGCACTCCTCATCACTCCTCATCACTCCTCATACTGCACTCCTCACCACTCCTCATACCGCACTCCTCATACTTCACTCCTCACACCGCACTCCTCATCACTCCTCACACCGCACTCCTCATCACTCCTCACACCGCACACCTCATCACTCCTCACACCGCACTCCTCACACCGCACTCCTCATCACTCCTCACACCGCACTCCTCATCACTCCTCACAACACACTCCTCATCACTCCTCACCACTCCTCATACCGCACTCCTCATCACTCCTCACACCGCACTCCTCATCACTCCTCACCACTCCTCATACCGCACTCCTCATCACTCCTCACACCGCACTCCTCACACCGCACTCCTCATCACTCCTCACACCGCACTCCTCATCACTCCTCACACCGCACTCCTCATCACTCCTCACACCACACTCCTCATCACTCCTCATCACTCCTCACATCACACTCCTCATCACTCCTCACCACTCCTCATACCGCACTCCTCATCACTCCTCACCACTCCTCACACCGCACTCCTCATCACTCCTCACACCGCACTCCTCACACCGTACTCCTCACACCGCACTCCTCATCACTCCTCACACCACACTCCTCATCACTCCTCACCACTCCTCATACCGCACTCCTCATCACTCCTCACACCGCACTCCTCACTCCTCACTCCTCATCACTCCTCACACCACACTCCTCATCACTCCTCACCACTCCTCATACCGCACTCCTCATCACTCCTCACAACGCACTCCTTACACCGCACTCCTTACACCGCACTCCTCATCATTCCTCACACCACACTCCTCATCACTCCTCACACCACACTCCTCACACCGCACTCCTCATCACTCCTCATACCGCACTCCTCACCACTCCTCACACCGCACTCCTCATCACTCCTCACACTGCACTCCTCATCACTCCTCACACCGCACTCCTCATCACTCCTCATACCGCACTCCTCACCACTCCTCATACCGCACTCCTCATCACTCCTCACACCGCACTCCTCATCACTCCTCATACCGCACTCCTCATCACTCCTCATACCGCACTCCTTATCACTCCTCACACCGCACTCCTCATCACTCCTCACACCGCACTTCTCATCACTCCTCACACCGCACTCCTCATCACTCCTCACACTGCACTCCTCATCACTCCTCACACTGCACTCCTCATCACTCCTCATACCGCACTCCTCACCACTCCTCATACCGCACTCCTCATCACTCCTCACACTGCACTCCTCATCACTCCTCACACTGCACTCCTCATCCCTCCTCATACCGCACTCCTCACCACTCCTCACACCGCACTCCTCATCACTCCTCACACTGCACTCCTCATCACTCCTCACACCGCACTCTTCATCACTCCTCATCACTCCTCATCATTCCTCACACCGCACTCCTCATCACTCCTCATCACTCCTCATCACTCCTCATCACTCCTCACACCGCACTCCTCATCACTCCTCACACCGCACTCCTCACACCGCACTCCTCATCACTCCTCACACCGCACTCCTCATACCGCACTCCTCATCACTCCTCATACCGCACTCCTCATCACTCCTCATACCGCACTCCTCATCACTCCTCATACCGCACTCCTCATCACTCCTCACACCGCACTCCTCACACCGCACTCCTCATCACTCCTCACACCGCACTCCTCATCACTCCTCACACTGCACTCCTCATCACTCCTCACACCGCACTCCTCATCACTCCTCATACCGCACTCCTCACCACTCCTCATACCGCACTCCTCATCACTCCTCACACCGCACTCCTCATCACTCCTCATACCGCACTCCTCACACCGCACTCCTCATCACTCCTCACACCACACTTCTCATCACTCCTCACACCGCACTCCTCATCACTCCTCACACTGCACTCCTCATCACTCCTCACACTGCACTCCTCATCACTCCTCATACCGCACTCCTCACCACTCCTCATACCGCACTCCTCATCACTCCTCACACTGCACTCCTCATCACTCCTCACACAGCACTCCTCATCCCTCCTCATACCGCACTCCTCACCACTCCTCACACCGCACTCCTCATCACTCCTCACACTGCACTCCTCATCACTCCTCACACCGCACTCTTCATCACTCCTCATCACTCCTCACACCGCACTCCTCATCACTCCTCACACCGCATTCCTCACACCGCACTCCTCATCACTCCTCATCACTCCTCATCACTCCTCATCATTCCTCACACCGCACTCCTCATCACTCCTCATCACTCCTCATCACTCCTCATCACTCCTCACACCGCACTCCTCATCACTCCTCACACCGCACTCCTCATCACTCCTCACACCGCACTCCTCATCACTCCTCACACCACACTCCTCACACCGCACTCCTCATCACTCCTCACACCGCACTCTTCATCACTCCTCATCACTCCTCATCACTCCTCACACCGCACTCCTCATCACTCCTCATCACTCCTCACACCGCACTCCTCATCACTCCTCACACCGCACTCCTCACACCGCACTCCTCATCACTCCTCACACCGCACTCCTCACACCGCACTCCTCATCACTCCTCACACCGCACTCTTCATCACTCCTCATCACTCCTCATCACTCCTCATCACTCCTCACACCGCACTCCTCATCACTCCTCATCACTCCTCATCACTCCTCACACCGCACTCCTCACACCGCACTCCTCATCACTCCTCACACCGCACTCCTCATCACTACTCACACCGCACTCCTCATCACTCCTCACACCGCACTCCTCATACCGCACTCCTCATCACTCCTCATCACTCCTCACACCGCACTCCTCATCACTCTTCATCACTCCTCATCACTCCTCACACCGCACTCCTCACACCGCACTCCTCATCACTCCTCACACCGCACTCCTCATCACTACTCACACCGCACTCCTCATCACTCCTCACACCGCACTCCTCATACCGCACTCCTCATCACTCCTCATACCGCACTCCTCATCACTCCTCATACCGCACTCCTCATCACTCCTCACACCGCACTCCTCATCACTCCTCACACTGCACTCCTCATCACTCCTCACACCGCACTCCTCATCACTCCTCATACCGCACTCCTCACCACTCCTCATACCGCACTCCTCATCACTCCTCACACCGCACTCCTCATCACTCCTCACACCGCACTTCTCATCACTCCTCACACCGCACTCCTCACCACTCCTCACACTGCACTCCTCATCACTCCTCACACTGCACTCCTCATCACTCCTCATACCGCACTCCTCACCACTCCTCATACCGCACTCCTCATCACTCCTCACACTGCACTCCTCATCACTCCTCACACTGCACTCCTCATCACTCCTCATACCGCACTCCTCACCACTCCTCACACCGCACTCCTCATCACTCCTCACACCGCACTCATTATCACTCCTCACACCGCACTCTTCATCACTCCTCATCACTCCTCACACCGCACTCCTCATCACTCCTCACACCGCATTCCTCACACCGCACTCCTCATCACTCCTCATCACTCCTCATCACTCCTCATCATTCCTCACACCGCACTCCTCATCACTCCTCATCACTCCTCATCACTCCTCACACCGCACTCCTCATCACTCCTCACACCGCACTCCTCATCACTCCTCACACTGCACTCCTCATCATTCCTCACACCACACTCCTCACACCGCACTCCTCATCACTCCTCACACCGCACTCTTCATCACTCCTCATCACTCCTCATCACTCCTCACACCGCACTCCTCATCACTCCTCATCACTCCTCACACCGCACTCCTCATCACTCCTCACACCGCACTCCTCACACCGCACTCCTCATCACTCCTCACACCGCACTCCTCATCACTCCTCACACCGCACTCCTCATCACTCCTCACACCGCACTCCTCATACCGCACTCCTCATCACTCCTCATACCGCACTCCTCATCACTCCTCATACCGCACTCCTCATCACTCCTCACACCGCACTCCTCATCACTCCTCTCATCACTCCTCACACCGCACTCCTCATCACTCCTCACACCGCACTCCTCATACCGCACTCCTCATCACTCCTCATACCGCACTCCTCATCACTCCTCATACCGCACTCCTCATCACTCCTCACACCGCACTCCTCATCACTCCTCACACTGCACTCCTCATCACTCCTCACACCGCACTCCTCATCACTCCACATCAGTCCTCATACCGCACTCCTCACCACTCCTCATACCGCACTCTTCATCACTCCTCACACCGCACTCCTCATCACTCCTCACACCGCACTTCTCATCACTCCTCACACCGCACTCCTCATCACTCCTCACACCGCACTCCTCATCACTCCTCACACTGCACTCCTCATCACTCCTCATACCGCACTCCTCACCACTCCTCATACCGCACTCCTCATCACTCCTCACACTGCACTCCTCATCACTCCTCACACTGCACTCCTCATCACTCCTCATACCGCACTCCTCACACCGCACTCCTCATCACTCCTCACACTGCACTCCTCATCACTCCTCACACCGCACTCTTCATCACTCCTCATCACTCCTCACACCGCACTCCTCATCACTCCTCATCACTCCTCATCACTCCTCACACCGCACTCCTCATCACTCCTCACACCGCACTCCTCATCACTCCTCACACCGCACTCCTCATCACTCCTCATACCGCACTCCTCATCACTCCTCACACCGCACTCCTCATCACTCCTCACACCGCACTCCTCATCACTCCTCACACCGCACTCCTCATCACTCCTCACACCGCACTCCTCATCACTCCTCACACCGCACTCCTCACACCGCACTCCTCACACCGCACTCCTCATCACTCCTCACACCGCACTCCTCATCACTCCTCATCACTCCTCACACTGCACTCCTCATCACTCCTCACACCGCACTCTTCATCACTCCTCATCACTCCTCACACCGCACTCCTCATCACTCCTCATCACTCCTCATCACTCCTCACACCGCACTCCTCATCACTCCTCACACCGCACTCCTCATCACTCCTCACACCGCACTCCTCATCACTCCTCATACCGCACTCCTCATCACTCCTCACACCGCACTCCTCATCACTCCTCACACCGCACTCCTCATCACTCCTCACACCGCACTCCTCATCACTCCTCACACCGCACTCCTCATCACTCCTCACACTGCACTCCTCATCACTCCTCATCACTCCTCATCACTCCTTATCACTCCTCATCACTCCTCACACCGCACTCCTCATCACTCCTCACACTGCACTCCTCATCACTCCTCACACCGCACTCCTCATCACTCCTCACACTGCACTCCTCATCACTCCTCATCACTCCTCATCACTCCTCATCACTCCTCACACCGCACTCCTCATCACTCCTCACACCGCACTCCTCATCACTCCTCACACCGCACTCCTCATCACTCCTCACACCGCACTCCTCACACCGCACTCCTCACACCGCACTCCTCATCACTCCTCACACCGCACTCCTCATCACTCCTCACACCGCACTCCTCATCACTCCTCACACCGCACTCCTCACCACTCCTCATCACTCCTCATACTGCACTCCTCATCACTCCTCACACCGCACTCCTCATCACTCCTCACACTGCACTCGTCATCACTCCTCACACTGCACTCCTCATCACTCCTCATACCGCACTCCTCATCACTCCTCATACCGCACTCCTCACCACTCCTCACACCGCACTCCTCATCACTCCTCACACTGCACTCCTCATCACTCCTCATCACTCCTCATCACTCCTCACACCGCACTCCTCATCACTCCTCACACCGCACTCCTCATCACTCCTCATCACTCCTCACACCGCACTCCTCATCACTCCTCACACCGCACTCCTCATCACTCCTCACACCGCACTCCTCATCACTCCTCATCACTCCTCACACCGCACTCCTCACACCGCACTCCTCACACCGCACTCCTCATCACTCCTCACACCGCACTCCTCATCACTCCTTATCACTCCTCATCACTCCTCATACTGCACTCCTCATCACTCCTCACACCGCACTCCTCATCACTCCGCACACCGCACTCCTCATCACTCCTCACACCGCACTCCTCATCACTCCTCACACCGCACTCCTCACCACTCCTCATCACTCCTCACACTGCACTCCTCATCACTCCTCACACCGCACTCCTCATCACTCCTCACACTGCACTCCTCATCACTCCTCACACTGCACTCCTCATCACTCCTCATACCGCACTCCTCATCACTCCTCATACCGCACTCCTCACCACTCCTCACACCGCACTCCTCATCCCTCACACCGTACTCATCACTCCTCACACCACACTCCTCATCACTCCTCATACCGCACTCCTCACCACTCCTCACACCGCACTCATCACTCCTCATACCGCACTCCTCACCACTCCTCATACCGCACTCCTCACCACTCCTCACACCGCACTCCTCATCACTCCTCACACCGCACTCCTCATCACTCCTCACACCACACTCCTCATCACTCCTCATACCGCACTCCTCACCACTCCTCACACCGCACTCATCACTCCTCATACCGCACTCCTCACCACTCCTCACACCGCACTCATCACTCCTCATACCGCACTCCTCACCACTCCTCACACCGCACTCATCACTCCTCATACCGCACTCCTCACCACTCCTCACACCGCACTCATCACTCCTCATACCGCACTCCTCATCACTCCTCATACCGCACTCCTCACCACTCCTCACACCGCACTCCTCATCACTCCTCACACCGCACTCATCACTCCTCACACCGCACTCCTCACACCACTCTCCTCATACCACACTCCTCATCACTCCTCATACCGCACTCCTCATCACTCCTCACACCGCACTCCTTACACCGCACTCCTCACCACTCCTCATACCGCACTCCTCATCACTCCTCACACTGCACTCCTCATCACTCCTCACACCGCACTCCTCACACCGCACTCCTCACTCCTCATCACTCCTCAGACCGCACTCCTCACCACTCCTCACACCGCACTGCTCATCACTCCTCATACCGCACTCCTCACCACTCCTCATACCGCACTCCTCACCACTCCTCATACCGCACTCCTCACCACTCCTCATACCGCACTCCTCACCACTCCTCACACCGCACTCCTCATCACTCCTCAAACCGCACTCCTCATCACTCCTCATCACTCCTCATACTGCACTCCTCACCACTCCTCATACCGCACTCCTCATACTTCACTCCTCACACCGCACTCCTCATCACTCCTCACACCGCACTCCTCATCACTCCTCACACCGCACACCTCATCACTCCTCACACCGCACTCCTCACACCGCACTCCTCATCACTCCTCACACCGCACTCCTCATCACTCCTCACAACACACTCCTCATCACTCCTCACCACTCCTCATACCGCACTCCTCATCACTCCTCACACCGCACTCCTCATCACTCCTCACCACTCCTCATACCGCACTCCTCATCACTCCTCACACCGCACTCCTCACACCGCACTCCTCATCACTCCTCACACCGCACTCCTCATCACTCCTCACACCGCACTCCTCATCACTCCTCACACCACACTCCTCATCACTCCTCATCACTCCTCACATCACACTCCTCATCACTCCTCACCACTCCTCATACCGCACTCCTCATCACTCCTCACCACTCCTCACACCGCACTCCTCATCACTCCTCACACCGCACTCCTCACACCGTACTCCTCACACCGCACTCCTCATCACTCCTCACACCACACTCCTCATCACTCCTCACCACTCCTCATACCGCACTCCTCATCACTCCTCACACCGCACTCCTCACTCCTCACTCCTCATCACTCCTCACACCACACTCCTCATCACTCCTCACCACTCCTCATACCGCACTCCTCATCACTCCTCACAACGCACTCCTTACACCGCACTCCTTACACCGCACTCCTCATCATTCCTCACACCACACTCCTCATCACTCCTCACACCACACTCCTCACACCGCACTCCTCATCACTCCTCATACCGCACTCCTCACCACTCCTCACACCGCACTCCTCATCACTCCTCACCACTTCTCACACCGCACTCCTCACCACTCCTCACACCGCACTCCTCATCACTCCTCATACCGCACTCTTCACTACTCCTCAAACCGCACTCCTCACCACTCCTCATACCGCACTCCTCACCACTCCTCACACCACACTCCTCATCACTCCTCATACCGCACTCCTAATCACTCCTCATACCGCACTCCTCACACCGCACTCCTCATCACTCCTCACACCGCACTCCTCATCACTCCTCACACCGCACTCCTCATCACTCCTCACACCACACTCCTCATCACTCCTCACACCACACTCCTCATCACTCCTCACCACTCCTCACACCGCACTCCTCACCACTCCTCACACCGCACTCCTCATCACTCCTCATACCGCACTCCTCACACCACACTCCTCATCACTCCTCATACCGCACTCCTCATCACTCCTCATACCGCACTCCTCATCACTCCTCATACCGCACTCCTCACCACTCCTCACACCGTACTCCATCACTCCTCACACCACACTCCTCATCACTCCTCATACCGCACTCCTCACCACTCCTCATACCGCACTCCTCACCACTCCTCACACCGCACTCCTCATCACTCCTCACACCACACTCCTCATCACTCCTCACACTGCACTCCTCATACCGCACTCCTCATACCGCACTCCTCATACCGCACTCCTCACACCGCACTCCTCATACCGCACTCCTCACCACTCCTCATACCGCACTCCTCATCACTCCTCACACCACACTCCTCATACCGCACTCCTCACCACTCCTCATACCGCACTCCTCATACCGCACTCCTCATCACTCCTCACACCGCACTCCTCATCACTCCTCATACCGCACTCCTCATACCGCACTCCTCACCACTCCTCATACCGCACTCCTCACACCGCACTCCTCATACCGCACTCCTCACACCGCACTCCTCACCACTCCTCATACCGCACTCCTCATACCGCACTCCTCACACCACACTCCTCATCACTCCTTATACCGCACTCCTCACCACTCCTCATACCGCACTCCTCATCACTCCTCACACCGCACTCCTCACCACTCCTCATACCGCACTCCTCATCACTCCTCACCACTCCTCACACCGCACTCCTCATACCGCACTCCTCATCACTCCTCATACCGCACTCCTCACCACTCCTCACACCGTACTCATCACTCCTCATACCACACTCCTCATCACTCCTCACCACTCCTCACACCACACTCCTCATCACTCCTCACACCACACTCCTCATCACTCCTCACACCACACTCCTCATCACTCCTCACACCACACTCCTCATACCGCACTCCTCATCACTCCTCATACCGCACTCCTCATCACTCCTCATACCGCACTCCTCATCACTCCTCATACCGCACTCCTCATACCGCACTCCTCATCACTCCTCATCACTCCTCACCACTCCTCACACCGCACTCCTCACACCGCACTCCTCACACCGCACTCCTCATACCTCACTCCTCACACCGCACTCCTCACACCGCACTCCTCATCACTCATTATACCGCACTCCTCACCACTCCTCATACCGCACTCCTCATCACTCCTCACACCGCACTCCTTATCACTCCTCACACCGCACTCCTCACCACTCCTCATACCGCACTCCTCATCACTCCTCATACCGCACTCCTCATCACTCCGCACTCCTCACCACTCCTCATACCGCACTCCTCATCACTCCTCACCACTCCTCATACCGCACTCCTCATCACTCCTCACACCGCACTCCTCACCACTCCTCATACCGCACTCCTCATCACTCCTCACCACTCCTCATACCGCACTCCTCATCACTCCTCACACCGCACTCCTCACCACTCCTCATACCGCACTCCTCATCACTCCTCATACCGCACTCCTCATCACTCCTCACACCGCACTCCTCACCACTCCTCATACCGCACTCCTCATCACTCCTCACCACTCCTCACACCGTACTCCTCACCACTCCTCATACCGCACTCCTCATCACTCCTCACACCGCACTCCTCACCACTCCTCATACCGCACTCCTCATCACTCCTCACCACTCCTCATACCGCACTCCTCATCACTCCTCACACCGCACTCCTCACCACTCCTCATACCGCACTCCTCATCACTCCTCATACCGCACTCCTCACCACTCCTCATACCGCACTCCTCACACCGCACTCCTCATACCGCACTCCTCACACCGCACTTCTCACACCACACTCCTCATCACTCCTCATACCGCACTCCTCACACCGCACTTCTCACACCACACTCCTCATCACTCCTTATACCGCACTCCTCATACCGCCCTCCTCACACCGCACTCCTCATACCGCACTCCTCATACCGCACTCCTCATACCGCACTCCTCATCACTCCTCATACCGCACTCCTCACACCACACTCCTCATCACTCCTCATACCGCACTCCTCACCACTCCTCATACCGCACTCCTCACACCGCACTCCTCATACCGCACTCCTCACACCGCACTCCTCATACCGCACTCCTCACACCGCACTCCTCACCACTCCTCATACCGCACTCCTCATCACTCCTCACCACTCCTCATACCGCACTCCTCACCACTCCTCATACCGCACTCCTCATACCGCACTCCTCATCACTCCTCATACCGCACTCCTCATACCGCACTCCTCACACCGCACTCCTCACACCGCACTCCTCACCACTCCTCATACCGCACTCCTCACCACTCCTCATACCGCACTCCTCACACCGCACTCCTCACACCGCACTCCTCACACCGCACTCCTCACCACTCCTCATACCACACTCCTCACACCGCACTCCTCACCACTCCTCATACCACACTCCTCATACCGCACTCCTCACACCGCACTCCTCATCACTCCTTATACCGCACTCCTCACCACTCCTCATTCCACACTCCTCATACCGCACTCCTCACACCGCACTCCTCATCACTCCTCATACCGCACTCCTCACCACTCCTCATACCGCACTCCTCACACCGCACTCCTCATACCGCACTCCTCACACCGCACTCCTCACCACTCCTCATACCGCACTCCTCATCACTCCTCACCACTCCTCATACCGCACTCCTCATACCGCACTCCTCACCACTCCTCATACCGCACTCGTCATACCGCACTCCTCATCACTCCTCATACCGCACTCCTCATACCGCACTCCTCACACCGCACTCCTCACCACTCCTCATACCGCACTCCTCACCACTCCTCATACCGCACTCCTCACACCGCACTCCTCACACCGCACTCCTCACACCGCACTCCTGACCACTCCTCATACCGCACTCCTCACACCGCACTCCTCACCACTCCTCATACCACACTCCTCATACCGCACTCCTCACACCGCACTCCTCATACCGCACTCCTCACACCGCACTCCTCACCACTCCTCATACCGCACTCCTCATCACTCCTCACCACTCCTCATACCGCACTCCTCATACCGCACTCCTCACCACTCCTCATACCGCACTCGTCATACCGCACTCCTCATCACTCCTCATACCGCACTCCTCATACCGCACTCCTCACACCGCACTCCTCACCACTCCTCATACCGCACTCCTCACCACTCCTCATACCGCACTCCTCACACCGCACTCCTCACACCGCACTCCTCACACCGCACTCCTGACCACTCCTCATACCGCACTCCTCACACCGCACTCCTCACACCGCACTCCTCATACCACACTCCTCATACCGCACTCCTCACACCGCACTCCTCACCACTCCTCATACCACACTCCTCATACCGCACTCCTCACACCGCACTCCTCACCACTCCTCATACCACACTCTTCATCACTCCTCACACCGCACTCCTCATACCACACTCCTCATACCGCACTCCTCACACCGCACTCCTCACCACTCCTCATACCGCACTCCTCACACCGCACTCCTCACCACTCCTCATACCACACTCCTCACCACTCCTCATACCGCACTCCTCATCACTCCTCACCACTCCTCATACCGCACTCCTCATCACTCCTCACACCGCACTCCTCACCACTCCTCATACCGCACTCCTCATCACTCCTCACACCGCACTCCTCACCACTCCTCATACCACACTCCTCATACCGCACTCCTCACACCTCCTCATACCACACTCCTCATACCGCACTCCTCACACCGCACTCCTCATCACTCCTCACACCGCACTCCTCACCACTCCTCATCACTCCTCACCACTCCTCACACCGCACTCCTCATCACTCCTCACACCGTACTCATCACTCCTCACACCACACTCCTCATCACTCCTCACACCGCACTCCTCACCACTCCTCATCACTCCTCATCACTCCTCATACCGCACTCCTCATCACTCCTCATACTGCACTCCTCATCATTCCTCACACCACACTCCTCATCACTCCTCACACCGCACTCCTCACACCGCACTCCTCACACCGCACTCCTCATCACTCCTCATACCGCACTCCTCATCACTCCTCATACCGCACTCCTCACCACTCCTCATACCGCACTCCTCATCACTCCTCACACCGCACTCCTCATCACTCCTCATACCGCACTCCTCATCACTCCTCATACCGCACTCCTCATCACTCCTCATACCGCACTCCTCATCACTCCTCATACCGCACTCCTCATCATTCCTCACACCACACTCCTCATCACTCCTCATACCGCACTCCTCATCACTCCTCACACTGCACTCCTCATCACTCCTCACACCGCACTCCTCACCACTCCTCACACCGCACTCCTCATCACTCCTCACCACTCCTCATACCGCACTCCTCATCACTCCTCATACCGCACTCCTCATCACTCCTCATACCGCACTCCTCATCACTCCTCACACTGCACTCCTCATCACTCCTCATACCGCACTCCTCATCACTCCTCATACCGCACTCCTCATCACTCCTCATACCGCACTCCTCATCACTCCTCATACCGCACTCCTCACCACTCCTCATACCGCACTCCTCATCACTCCTCATACCGCACTCCTCATCACTCCTCATACCGCACTCCTCACCACTCCTCATACCGCACTCCTCATCACTCCTCATACCGCACTCCTCATCACTCCTCATACCGCACTCCTCATCACTCCTCATACCGCACTCCTCATCACTCCTCACACCGCACTCCTCACCACTCCTCATACCGCACTCCTCATCACTCCTCACACCGCACTCCTCACCACTCCTCACACCGCACTCCTCATCACTCCTCACACCGCACTCCTCATCACTCCTCATACCGTACTCCTCATCACTCCTCACACCGCACTCCTCACCACTCCTCACACCGCACTCCTCATCACTCCTCATACCGCACTCCTCATCACTCCTCACCACTAATGCCAGTGTGACACCGCTGGGCCATTCTCATGCTGATTCTCTCTTCCAGGGAGGAAGCCAGTCCACTTCTTCTGCCAAGCGCTGAAACCATCACCTCGCTCGTTAAACAGAGGAAAGGATAGATTACATCTCTTTATTTTTCTAATCCAGTAACAATGACTTGAAGAGGCTTCTGCATTGATATGTTACAATCTGAATTACTCCTGTTCAGTCTTGTATTGATGTAGTTGTGTATAATCTTTGAGAGTTAGATGATGTTGGTCTTGTTGAAATGCTTTTGTCTCGTCTCTGTCGTGTTACTCTTACCTTGTCTGTAAATGTGTGTGTTAGACCTCAGATCTGTTTTCTACACTCTTCATGTGTCCATGAACGAAGAGTGATGCGGTCTGCGTCCCGTAATCCATTAAACACGTTGTGCATGTGCTGAGATCCACAACACAGGACTTCCCAACACAAACGGGCTTGTTCAATGTTTAACTCGATGACTGATTTATGTGGCCTTTGCTTATAGTTTGAGCCTTCATTTTCTGTTCGTCAGGAAGATACAAAAACAGTTTCCAGGTTTAAGTCATATGGAACACCAATATGTATCTCACACGTGATACAATGTGTATGTTATTTTAATTTAACATGCTTTATATTAAAATCAAGTCACATAAAAACTTGTTCAAGGTTTCATGTTTTTCTGCTCATACAGTAACTGTCAGAACTGCTTATTTCTAAAGGGTTGTATATTCATAATCACCTTCTTTTCCTAGCATTACTCTACAACTGCATACGTATTAACGATGACACACAGACACACACACACACAGCTTTACAGATGGTAAATTTAGTGCACAATTGAAGGTGATCATTTTGAAAGACCTTGCGTCGAAGTTTGCCAGAGGCTTGCCTTCTCCGATTGTTTATTTGGTAATCGAGATTGCAGTCTTCTGATACAATGCTGCCTAGATACTGAAAGGATGGCACTATTGGAGGTAGATGTTCAAGAGTACAGGTGCCAGCACACGTCCTTGTCCTCCCCAGTGCCGACTCTAAGAGGCTCTGGCTCTGGCCGGCTGTGCCACACGAGCTGCCATCCCTTCATGCAACTGAGACAGGGTGTTACATAGGGCTGTAGTCAACCAAAGAAATCCTTAGTCGACCAAAGTCTTGTCCTGCACAACGATTAGTCGACTAAAAAAAAAAAAAAAAAAAAAAAAAAAAAAAAAGACGCGATGTTTTGATTGAACATTTTTTAACAATTGTCATAGAGCATTTATAAAACAACAACGAAAAAACATCAAAAATACATAAAACTATAATAATAATACAATTCTTTGAAAATTAAGTGATTTTTTTTTAACTGCAAAAAGTGAGGAGCTCTGTCCTAGGTCTATAGTGACAGTCACAATCGCGCACCTGACCACACCACACGCTACAAAAAATATAACTGCTATCTGCCACAATGAAAAATCCTAACAAAAGCTCTCGTTTATACAGGCTGTATATTCTTCTTTACTTTCAAAGCTATAGGTTAACTTTTGTCCAGCCTATCTAGGCGTTTTAAAACAAACACACACAAAAACCCAAAGAGCCTAAAAAACAATCCTAATAATAGGCTTTATTGTAGGACCGCATATAGGTTTATTTTCGTTTTGTTACATTATTTAGGCTATTTTCAAATGCGTCAAGTGTACAAATAAAAACAAAAACATATCAAGAAAACACAATCTATTGAGTCAGCATGATAAAGCCGTTAAAGGGCCTGCTCACGTCTTTTGCGCGCTCAAGTTCGATTTCAAATGTAGGCGCGCGGTGTGCGCTAATGATGGAAGCAACGGTCGCGGTGCGACGCGCTCTTTTTTTTCCAAGTGCGTCCACGCCGCATCGAGATACAAACATAGTGTATAAAAACATAAAAACCGAAACAAGTAGCGTTCTAACTGAATGAATACAGCTAAACTAGCTATATCCCTTACTGAGCACGAAGCAGCAGCGCAGCCACAGGTGCGAACCGAGTGTTCTATGTGTGTGCGCTAAACTGTGGCGCTGTACAAAATAGCCTAAATTAAAGCATTTAAAGTTGGGGATAAACCATAGGCTAATTATATTTAGAATACAGTAATATTTAACTGCTTATAAAAGGAATAAATATCAAGGAGTAAATCATTGAAAATTTCTAGATTGGTAAAAAAAAAAAATGCAACTGGTCGACCAATAAGAATGTCAGTCGACCAAGACGGCATCGACCGACTAGTCGACTAAACGACTAAAGTTGACAGCCCTAGTGTTACAACACTTTTTTGGACAGCCAAATTTAGTTAAGATGTCCCAGAGCAGCTCTCGATTCACAGTGTTGAATGCTTTGGAGAGATGAAGAGGTTCACAGCATTTTTCTTGAAGCCGTCTCACTGTGAAAACCATGTCCACAACACTGTGACTCTGGCAACGAAAGCTCGGTTCGGTTTTCCACCAGCCTACACAGCAGGATTCTTCCAGGACCTGCGCCAGCTAGCAGCGATACACCGCGACTGTTGCTACGAATAGATTTTTCAGCCTTGCTTTTATCTAAAGTGACAATGTTTGCATCCCTCCATTGTTGAGGGACACACTCCTGTCCCCAGACCTGCAGGACGTACTGCTGAATCCTCCGGGTACACAGGTAGCACCGGAGCTCTGTTGCCGTCATCGCCAGGGGACTTATCATTTCTGAGGGAGATGATCGCTGCTAGCACCTCTAGAACCGTTGGGAGATGCTCAAGGGCTTGGATAGGGGGTCGATAGCTCCTCCAAGGTGGAACGATCAATTGGCGACTGATGGTTAAGGAGGACTTTTACAATTGTGAGTCCATCTACTGCTTTTAAAGGTGTACTAGAACAATTCCCAGGACCTTATATGGTTTTTAAGGAGTTGTAGAAGTTATACATGTCGTTTCTATCAGCATATGATTGAATTTCTTGAGCCTTGATCAACCAGCATGAATTCTGTAGAGTACGTAAAGTTGTCTGTACCTCCTTGTGTGTGTTTGCCATTGCTTGCGCTTAGTTTCCAGCATGGTTATGATGGCATCAGCGTTCTCATCAAACCAGTCCTGATGTTTTCTGGTTTAATAGCCTATAGAGTGGACTGCAGTTTCGTGAAGCATTGAGGCTATGGATGCCCATTTCTGATGTATGGTGTAATCAGAACGCAGGACGGCCTCATCCCTACAGGCCCGGGTCAACAGAACATCGCTAATGTCAGCACGTCTTGCTAAGACATAATCAATCAGGTGCCAGTGTTTAGGTCGTGGATGCATCCAAGATGTTTTACATTTGGTTTTCTGCTGAAACAATGTGTTGGTAATAGTGAGTGTTAGCAGCCTCAGACCCACCACACACACACACACACACACACACACGCTTCAGGATCTCAGTAAAACACGAACAGCTGCAGCACATTATAAAGCCTTCACTTTTGTGTTAATGTTAAGCCGGCTTCACAACAAAATCAACAACAAATACCAGCGTACTGTATGCTAGAATAGTGCGCTAGATATATTGCACTACACACTATGGTATTAGTCATTGGCCGGTTTCTGTGTCAGATAATGCAGGAGTTATAGTGATCTTCAGTCACGTGGGAAATTCTCATATATTTGGATCATATACTGTGGATTTTGATATATAAGTTTTTGTGTGTGTATTCAGTGTTTTCAGAATTCATTATAGTTTAGTCAAACTAATGCTGTCACACTTAATCCATAAATAAAACCCATAAAAACAGAGTAGAACAAAGATGCAGAAAAAGAAAAATAGAAAACAAACTGATAAACATTTGGAAAAAAAACCCCCCTAAATTTATTCTTAAATATTTGTGCATATTACAAAAAAACGTTTGCCAAAATTGGATCCCATTAAACTGAATCATGTGATGTATCAGGGATTGTGGGACTTTAGTATCTAGAACGTACTGCTTTAGTTTTACCACAGATGAGGATACAAATGAAAACTTGAAACTAGATCCTTTCAAATACACAATTACAATCTTTACTTTAGTCGTGACAAATATGGCTCTAACGTAAAACAATAATTAAAAAAACTGTAAAAAATGAAACTTGCAACCAGTTCAGTGAGTTCAGTCTTTGACTCTGAAAGTTTTCGAACGCAGCATGGAGTGTATAACATCATGTACATTCACATGAACGCATGATTTGTATCACTGTAAGTCCCACTGGTTGGCCAGTGATCGGCGCTGCTGATGTCAGGGGAAGCAGAGGCTCATGGGAAGACTGTGGGGATGGGGCACTGCCAGCCCTCTGAAGACTCTTGCACACCGTCCTCCAGATCCAGACCCGTCTCCGTGTGTTTGCCCTGCTGAGACGCCGCCGGCTGCGAGTCCGACTCGGAGTCGTGTTCCAACACCACCTCCACTTCCTGTGGCTTCACTGTCAGGGACGAGACAAGAGTTCACACAACCAGTCCACTGCTGTTCATATTAATCATGCTTACATTTCTGAGCATTCACACCAAGTGCAAACCAGCCGGCGTGTAGTCAGGTGGTTTACACTAGCTCCGCCCCCAGTGTGATTGACAGACAGAACTACAGGAGAAACCTGTCTGATAACAGGATCAGTGTGTGGAGAGAGAGAGAGGAGTGAGAGTGAGAATACAAACTCATTCTTCTCCCTTTTCCCATCGATTATCAGCTCAGAGAGAAGTTTACTTTACTTACAAATGAAGAAAAGATTGTCGGTGTTTAATAGAATGGAAAGGAAATAAGGTGTTTCCCAATAAAGCAGCATCCATTTTTGATTTTAATAAATATAATCATATCATAAGTATCAATAGGTGGAGACAACTAATTTCAGTGTGCAAACAGCATTTGCACTTATTGGTTTTGTCTATAATTTTAACTGCCAACATTTTAAGAATTATATGTAATATTAGTGTATATAATAATATGTAATATTAGTGTATGTAATAATATGTAATATTAGTGTATATAATAATATGTAATATTAGTGTATGTAATAATATGTAATATTACTGTATATAATAATATGTAATATTAGTGGTCCTTGCTGTGAAAATGTCCCTCAGCAGCAATAACTGCAATCACATTTAACTGTGTATTCACATTCATACGGTAAGATCCCTCTCAAGGGAACTCGCGCTGCGTGGGCTTCGCTGAGGGGACGCTTCGCGTGATGATGTCATGAAGCAAATGTGAGATCAGTCCAGTGGTGTGGCGGAGCGTCAGAGGCGGGGACGGACCAGGACACTATAAGCTGCCCAAACACAGCAGATCTGGTGATCTGATACTCTGGTGATCTGATACTCTGGTGATCTGATACTCTGGTGATCTGATGATTTTATAATCTGCTGATGTGGTGATCTGGTGATCTGATGATTTTATAATCTGCTGATGTGGTGATCTGGTGATCTGATACTCTGGTGATCTGATACTCTGGTGATCTGATACTCTGATACTCTGGTGATCTGATACTCTGGTGATCTGATACTCTGGTGATCTGATGATTTTATAATCTGCTGATCTGGTGATCTGATGATTTTATAATCTGCTGATGTGGTGATCTGGTGATCTGATACTCTGGTGATCTGATACTCTGGTGATCTGATACTCTGGTGATCTGATACTCTGGTGATCTGATACTCTGGTGATCTGATACTCTGGTGATCTGATGATTTTATAATCTGCTGATGTGGTGATCTGGTGATCTGATACTCTGGTGATCTGATACTCTGGTGATCTGATACTCTGATACTCTGGTGATCTGATACTCTGGTGATCTGATACTCTGGTGATCTGATACTCTGGTGATCTGATACTCTGGTGATCTGATGATTTTATAATCTGCTGATGTGGTGATCTGGTGATCTGATACTCTGGTGATCTGATACTCTGGTGATCTGATACTCTGGTGATCTGATACTCTGGTGATCTGATACTCTGGTGATCTGATACTCTGGTGATCTGATGATTTTATAATCTGCTGATGTGGTGATCTGGTGATCTGATACTCTGGTGATCTGATACTCTGGTGATCTGGTGATCTGATGATTTTATAATCTGCTGATGTGGTGATCTGGTGATCTGATACTCTGGTGATCTGATACTCTGGTGATCTGATACTCTGGTGATCTGATGATTTTATAATCTGCTGATGTGGTGATCTGGTGATCTGATACTCTGGTGATCTGATGATTTTATAATCTGCTGATGTGGTGATCTGGTGATCTGATACTCTGGTGATCTGATACTCTGGTGATCTGATGATTTTATAATCTGCTGATGTGGTGATTGATGATTTTATAATCTGCTGATGTGGTGATCTGATGATTTTATAATCTGCTGATCTGGTGATCTGCTCCACACGTACCGGAGAGTTTGCTGCAGGACGCCAGATAGCCGTGAGACCTCTTCATGTGCAGCTTCATGTTGCTCTTCTGGGTGAAGCTGATGGTGCAGACCTCACACCTGTAGGGCTTCTCTCCCGTGTGCTTGACCCGGTGCACCTGCAGCGCGCTCTTCTGGTTGAAGGCTTTATCACACAGAGGACACTTGAAGGGCCGCTCACCTGAAACCAAGAGAACGGGCCAGTGAACCTCCACAGAAACCTGACTGTACTCAACATCTCACACAACTGCAAACATGGTCAAGTCTATGACTATGATTTCTACTCATTTCCTTGTTATTCAGAAAAAAACACAACATATTGCACTAAGGGAATTAAAAGGGCAGGCCTTAAAGTAGCCAATGATGTGCTGTTTTTAAATCACATGACATTGGAAAGTCCGTCAAGGACTCTCTCCCTCACACATGTTGAACAGCTGTTGAGGTGCTCCAGAAACTGCTCTAATAACCTCATTTCTAAACATCTTTTCTCAAGGGGGATTTTGGGATTTTAGTATAGTTGTATTTATGTATGTAACAAATTAATTTCTTCTTTTCAGAAAACGAATACAGCAATATTTGACATAAAGGCCAATAGTGCAGAGCCTCCATGTGATGAGTGAGCCGAATGATAGGGATCTATTTATTTTTGGTTTGCATTAGTTCCAAGTATATAAATCTATCAATTTCTAAAGGAAATGTGCAATTAAGTAAAAAAAGAAAATCATAATTATATAGAAAAAACGTATTTTTGAAACTTTTTCCATTGTGCATAGCATTGCCGCATAGCAACATTTCCCTAACAATTCCATTTTTTTCAAAAAATATTTTTGCATTTGTATGATTTGAAGCTATTTCATGTAATAAAAACTGATTTGAAAAAATATTTCATGGTTAAAACAATGCATATACCAGAGGCCGGGTTAATTAATCCATTAAAACTGTGATCACGTGACAGCCCTGCAGGAGAAGGACAGGACAGTGAACCGAGAGAGTGTGTGTGCTCTCCGTTACCTGTGTGTGTGCGGTTGTGTCTCTCTAACTGACTGGGTTTGGCGAAGGCTTTGTCACAGTTGGGGCATTTGAAGACTTTGGGTTTCTGAGCGCTGACTTTGGGTCCCTTCTTATGGACATACTCGTGCTCCTGAAAGAGACATTTAACAGCTCATTACAGCAACAAAGACCCAGAGGATCAGAATGACACTTATAATCCCATCTATAGCAGACTTAGAATTATCTGTGACATGCTGTCGATTAACAGAACAAAATTTGTTTGTAAAAAACAAATGGGAAACAGTAATGTACTGTACTTATAAAGGGAATATGACATGAATTAAGGATTTAGAGGAACATTTGGTCATGGAGTGTCAATATGTGCTGTAAAATAAGAGTTTTTAACAGAGGACATTTTTAAGTGTGAACATTAATATTTTTACATGGGAAAAAGTGATTGTTAAGCAGCCATTATTTGTTTATTCACCCATTGTGCTGCTATGATTTCTATATAATTGAGTAGAATTAAATATAATTTATATGTAAAACATGTTTTTTGACTGTTGAATTTGAAAAAGTAATATCTGTGAATTGTTGATTTCTGTTTGTTGGTTTATGCCACTTTTCTGCATATGAAATAATGTGTCATGTATTGGGGCAGATTGCTGCCATCTGGTGAGAGAAAGAAAAATAACATGACTTGAAAATCATGTTGTGACCATAATAGCCCAGAGATGCATACGGTGCAAAGTTATGCATTTGGATATACACTATGTGGACAAATGAACAAATCATACAAAAGTAATTGAAATAACTCAACACACCAAATGTTTAAGTGGTTTCCCCAAATTCAACTGAAAATGCAACTTTTAATGACTTCTGCAGTCTCAAAAGTATTCAACCCCCTGAATAGAAACCTTCACAACAGCACAAATCTGCAAAACAGGTAATGCCTCACTAATCAAGGGCTTCATTAGTTGCACCAGGTGTGCTTGAGCTAGAACACATGAAATATATGAACTGGCAAGGTTTGTTAAGTCAAAAGAATGGTCCAAAAAGTTAAGAGAAGATATCACGACCTTCACAAACAAGGAACAGGATACAAAAATATAGTGATGGCACTAAATGCTCATAGACACACCGTTGGAAGCATAGTTTGCAAGTTCAAAGTTAAAGGAACAGTGGTTACACCTGGACGGGGCAGAAAAAGGAAGCTACCAACAGATACAATCAGATTTCTGAGAAGGCAGGTTAAGAGAAACGCTCGAGTGACTGCAAAAGACCTGCGGCAAGACTTGGTGGCCACAGGCACTGGGGTTTCAGCTGCACAGTAAGGTGTTGTGGCGAGGGGCGTGGTTCAGCGAGGTCTGTGACGGCAGAGAGAGTCGGCACACAGGCGGGGAGTAAGTAGGTCAAGTACTTTACGCGAAATTTACAAATTGTTGGGCATTAAATCGATTCGCACCAGCGTCTATCCCCCACAAACAGACGGTCTGGTGTAACGATTTAATCACACTTTAAAAACCATGATTTGCAAGTTCGTTCACGAAGATGGCAAAAATTGGGATAAATGGTTGGAACCCCTCTTGTTCGCTGTGCGCGAGCTCCCGCAAGCCTCCACGGGGTTTCCCCCTTCGAGCTTCTTTTGGACGTCAGCCCGAGGGTTTTAGACGTTCTTAAGGAAACTTGGGAGGAAGGACCTTCGGAAAGTCGAAATGAAATTCAGTATGTACTGGACCAACAGTACACCCACTGACGTGTGTGTGTGTGTGTGTGTGTGTGTGTGTGATACCTTGAGGTGTGTGTGGACTGTGGAGCACTGTAAGAGAGTGTGTGCAGACAATACCTTGAAGTGTGTGTGGAGCACTGTAAGAGTGTATTTGAGATACCTTGAGGTGTGTGTGGAGCACTGTAAGAGTGTGTGTGTGTGAGTGTGTGTGTGATACCTTGAGGTGTGTGGCCCGTTTGAAGGCTTTGCTGCAGACTCGACACACGTGGCAGCGCTCCTTCCCGTGCTCCTGTCTGCAGTGTCTCCTGAGAGCGTTGGCCGTCAGCAGAGTCTGACTGCAGTAGAAACACTGGTGCTTCTGCTTTGGCTCGGCCTCCTTCTCCTCCGGCTGCGGATCCAGCATCTGTGTCACAAATCAAACACATCCACATCAGACCCAGTGCAGCACCTGGAAGAATCGGTTTGAACCACACGGGCGAAACACTGTGGTTTAGCACAACTCCTCATCTTAGATTAATAAAGTATTACATGATTGTCTCACAACAAACAAACAACAGTTATTGAGAAATGTGGACATCGGATAACCCATGAAAGATACTCTGATATCTATACATAATTTCAAATCAGCTTTACATATTGGATTATTATATTTGACATTATTACGGTTTTTCGAAAGATTTGAGTAAAGCTTTACTAGTGCATGCCAACCAACCAATGCAACAATCTTTACATGTGGGTAAATAAAATGTTTCATATCTTTGTGACATTTCCCAAACACACTCAAAGTGCTTGACCAATCACAACACACCGCTCCAGCCGACCGATCAGAGCACAGTGTGCTTTTCAGAAGGTGTGTGAAGATAAGCCCGGAGAAAACGGGGCCAAGCTACACCAGCCAAAGAAGAGACAGACAGTCAGCCAATAGCCGCGCCGCTAGGAGTGCTCGCATCTGATAGGCGGAACTCGACCAATGAAACATCAGCTCCGACCCCATCAAACTTTGCATATTCAACACAATGAAAGTGAAGGCTGCTCTGAAACCAGGGCAGACACAACACAATAAGCACTCAACGCATGGAGTAAAACACAGCGTCAACAGCGGTAGCGGTAACAACTGTGTTAACACTAGCAGCAGGTGCCAACGCAAGTGAGGAACAAAGTATACAGAGAGCCAACAGCAAAGCGGTAACAACTGTGTCAAACACTAGAACAGTTCTCAATACATGAGAA
Source organism: Rhinichthys klamathensis goyatoka (assembly GCF_029890125.1). Taxonomy (NCBI): domain Eukaryota; kingdom Metazoa; phylum Chordata; class Actinopteri; order Cypriniformes; family Leuciscidae; genus Rhinichthys; species Rhinichthys klamathensis. The sequence continues at coordinate 63,031 of NW_026607218.1, read as the reverse complement.
AGGAAATTAAGGTGTTCAAAGACCAACCTGCAGCAAAGCATATATCCTGAATAGACATACCTCTATACCAGGCCCATGGAGAGGCAACAGCCCTCGTCGAATGAGCTCTGATGTTACGAGGAAAATCCTTCCCCTGGCACGCGTAAGCCAGCGCGACAGCGTCCACAATCCAGTGAGAAAGTCTCTGTTTTGAGACAGTTCACGTCTTTCCCTTAGTACATCCACCAAAGCACACGAAAAGCTGGTCCAACTGAAGGAAGGCGTCCGCGCAATTCACATACATCCGCAAAGCCATGAAGGGCAAATGGCGCCCTGAGCGTCAGCGTCACGCGAGGATGACGGCTCAGCAGATAAAGCGGGCAGAGAAACGACCTGTGCTTTAAAAGGTGTAGAGAGAGACTTAGGCACGTAGCCCCGTCTCGGCCGGAGAGTAACACTGCAGTCTCCGGGTCCGAAACAGATAATATCACCGTCCATGAGAATGCGTGTAAGGTCCCAATGCGTTTAGCTGAAGCAAGGGCAAGGAGCAGAGACATTTTTAGGAAGTGCTCCTTAACAGCAATCGAAACTATAAATCTTGAGCTACATCCCACTGTGGCACTGAAGGCAGCAGTGAAGGACATAATCTCCTCGCTCCCCTGAGAAATCTGGTCACCAGAGCATGCCTTCCGATCAATAGCCCGTAACCGGGGAACGAAACGAAGCAGTAGCGGCCACGTACCCCTTCAGCGTGGGTGCAAACTCACATTATTTTCCAGTCTGTGCTGTCCAGTCAATCCCGCCATGCAGAGGTGAAGATCAGGCCGAAGATACTGGGCTAAGGCTACACCAATCACAGAGTAGAACAACAGCCAATAGCGTTGTTCCTCTAGGAGTGCTCACAGCTGATAGGCAGGGCCAGACCAATGAGCTGCTCAGCTCAAGTACACCAGAATTTGCATATCAGCTAGAATATCAGGCTGCACTGAATAATACAGGGCAGCACAACAGCAGTAATCACACATAAGCACAGCGTCAACAGCTGCAGCGGTAACAACTGTGCAAACACATAGTCAAGACTCAGGACCAGAAGATAAGTGAGGTTATTTACTCACCGAAAGCACTTGAGACGCCAGGGACGGCACATTCGGCTTGTAAAACCTGGCGAATGTGTTCTGTAAAGATCAGCTGGTTGCAAAACAAACATGCAAAACATACATACTAAGACGCGCTTACCTGGCGATAGACCTCCACGAATAAGCTCACACGTTAAGGGGATGTCTTTCCTTCTGAACGCGCGCATGTGAAGTGCTCGGTTGGGGGTCTCGGGTCCAGTATCAGACGGAGTCCTCCATCCCTCTTGGGCACCCCGATATAGCGGCTTAAAAAAACGCTCTCCTGACACGCTCTATCGCTCCTTTTAAGAGCAGGCTGTGAACTTTCTGTCTCAGAGCAGGGCATTCTATCCCCAGCAGCCAAGGTGAACCGGTGGAATAGCTCTCCATGTGCCTAGGAAATTACACCGCGGCAATATAAGTTCTACCAGAAAGACTCGGGAGAATAAATACTATAACAATAAATACATTTATTGATAGCCCAGCAAGCAATAAAGTTCTTTGGCGTAGGACCCGTCCATAGCTCGCAATCCGAGGGTCAGGACTCTGCATTTCCTGCCTGAAGACGAAGGCAGGGGTGCAGCCGACCCCCTGTGAGGTATAGGAAGGGACCATCCTGGTGGTGGTGGGGAGGATGGAGGGGAAGGGACCATCCTGGTGGTGGTGGGGAGGATGGAGGGGAAGGGACCATCTTGGTGGTGGTGGGGAGGATGGAGGGGAAGGGACCTTCCTGGTGGTGGTGGGGAGGATGGAGGGGAAGGGACCATCCTGGTGGTGGTGGGGAGGATGGAGGGGAAGGGACCATCTTGGTGGTGGTGGGGAGGATGGAGGGGAAGGGACCTTCCTGGTGGTGGTGGGGAGGATGGAGGGGAAGGGACCATCCTGGTGGTGGTGGGGAGGATGGAGGGGAAGGGACCATCTTGGTGGTGGTGGGGGGGATGGAGGGGAAGGGACCATCTTGGTGGTGGTGGTGAGGATGGAGGGGAAGGGACCTTCTTGGTGGTGGTGGGGGGGATGGAGGGGAAGGGACCATCTTGGTGGTGGTGGTGGTGAGGATGGAGGGCACGGCGGGGGATATTGGTGCTCGCGCGTTTTTCCATCGGAAGGCCACTATAGGCACGGACTGCGACTCCACACTGCTCTGGGGCAGGGCGAGGCAGGGCAACTTCGGTACCAAGTAACTGAAATTTTTTAAATGTGAGGCTTTGAGCGCTGTTGAGCAGAATCATAAACACCTCTGAGTGGTAATTGTGTTCACAAGCTCATCGGATATGTCGGTGATTGGCTAAAAGATCAACACACAGGAGCGTTTGAGAGCACACGGAAGTGTTTGAAAGTGTTTTGAAAGCAGGAGCATTTGAAAGCACAAGCAGGACCGGTCCGCTGATAGACACCTGCTTTCAAACGCTCCCGTGTGTATCTGTGTAAGCGCTCGCTGAAGAGCGGCATTGATGTATATTTACAACATGTTTTTGAAGCGCTGCTGATCTGAGCCAGTCTGAGCCCAGGGCTGATGCTCGCGGTCGAGGAGGGACAGTGATGGGGCAACAGATCCTGACCTACACACACACACACACACACAGATCAGCACAGCTATTCCTAAACACAAGAGAAACTCATGATGAGAGTCAAATGTGTGTCAGATCTGGTGTTGTCTGCGCAGCGCCTGAATCCCAACTTTAGAAACAAGGATTCTAACAGTTGAGTTTGATCTTAACTGTGTAAGCGCTCGCTGAAGAGCGTCATTGATGTATATTTACAACATGTTTTTGAAGTGCTGATTATTGTAGCCAATCACAGACATACTATTTGATGAGTGCGTGAACACAATGGCCATTCCGAGGTGTTTACGATTCTACTCAACAGCGCTCAAAGCATCACATTAAAAAAATGTCAGTATCGACTTGGTATTTTTGACAACACTAATCATGTGACTCATAGCCTTCACGCATTTCTGCGCCTCAGAGAAACGCTCAGTAACTGACTCCACGGCGTCACCAAAGAGGTCGGAGGGAGTGATTGCAGCATTTAGGAGCGTCTCGCGGTCCGCGTACTTCAGGTAAGCTAGGGTAACCCACAGGTGCCTGTTAAGGATGGCCTGGGCAAAGCGCTTTGTAAACATGAGCGCGAAGTCCGTTGCCGTGCGCAGGTCTTTCACGGACTGCAGAGCGGATGCCACTTCGCCTGCAGAAGCGTAGGCCTTGTCAGCCAGATGAGCCGGGAACTTGCACGGCTCGGACGTCAAGCTGAGATCCGCGCCCAGAGACGAGAGGACGGGCACAGGTGCGACAGTCTCCTCGAAGGAGGGCATGCACACAGAGCAGTGGGCTTCCGCCCCGAACTCGTGGGAGAAGACCACGACTGGGGACTTTAATCGTTTAAAAAATTGCTTTCCCAATGAGGCTATAAAGAAAATAGTGGAGAGTACTGCTCGTGGACATCGTGGAAGAATGGAGTCCTCCTCGAAGCAGCCTAGCGGCGGCCCGACTGAAGATACCTAGGGTTCCAACTTACTCTTGTTCTTGTAGGCTCGTCCGGAGCATCCACGTCCACGTCGAGTCCAGCGCGTCCCTGGAAAGGGCCGGTGGAACGTGGCGACGGCAAAGGACATCGGCCCCGGGCCTCGTCGTCACCGTCGCTTCTGGGTGGGGGAGGGTGGGCCTCGACCCCGTAATAGCGTGAGCAAAAACCCTTCTGGTTCTCAAGTGCGCACCGGCAGGTCGGCGCAGAACTCGTAGGTGTCGGGCGGGTCGACGGGGCCCGCACAAATCCTGCAACGGGTAGCCATCGGATACGAGGAAGAAAAGGTAACTAGTCCTCAGGTGCAACTTCAACGATGACAGCGTGAATAAAGAGATTCTGACAGAATTGTCACGCCTATTGATTTTGTACTGCCCGCGAGCCTGTCAGTATTTGCATACTTCGCGACAGTTGGCCAGCTGTTCCAAGCTGGCTATAAGACTTCAACAAAAGTGGAGAAGTGAGGAGTTCCCGAAGCATCATAGCTGACGCAATGTTAAAGTTAACGCTCTCGACAGGGAACCCTTTTCTAGAAGAGACCAAACACAACATCACGACTGGCGTAAAAGAGCATAATAGGTCCTCTTTAATAAAACGATCATGTTGTCAAAAATCACAAATCTTTTATTTATCTATTAGCATTAAATTCTGAAAGCATTATTCACCTGTGTGCTGAGGTTGAGCGAGACCGTATCCAAGATCTGTGTGTCGGACAGAGTCAGAGTCACGCTGCCGTCGCTGGCCACGCCCCCTGATGACATCAGAGTCACGCTGCCGTCGCTGGCCACGCCCCCTGATGACATCACCAGGCTCTGCGAGGACAGGGAGGTGCTGGGAGCCAGAGCACTGACTGATGGGAGAATACACACACTTACTGAGTAAACATTCGTCTATCGTAACTCTATCGCCCCGTACTTCTGTTATCCTCAAAGAAATCATGTACAACAGGCCTGTCAAAACCAATCAGCACTTTTCTCATCAGTCCGAGCAGAGATTGAGTTTGACAGGCCTGTTGTACGTGATTAACTGTAGTACGTCAGTGTGTGTCTGGTAAGCGATCTCTCACCGGTGAGGGCCGAGGGAGGAGGACTCTGAGGAAGGAGCTGATCGCTGGTGATCTGAGCCAGTCTGAGCCCAGGGCTGATGCTCGCGGTCGAGGAGGGGCAGTGATGGGGCAACAGGTCCTGACCTACACACACACACACACACACACACACACACAGATCAGCACATCAGTGTGTGTGTGTGTGTGTGTGCACCTGCTATAGTGAGTGTGATCTCAGATGTGCTGGTGGCAGCAGTGTGTGTGTTCACCTCCTATAGTGAGTGTGATCTCAGATGTGCTGGTGCCAGTGGATGATGAACTGGTCTGTAACGCTTGAGTCAGACTGGAGTTGTTGATGGTCAGAGTGATTTCTGGAGCTCTGCTGCTGGACACTTGAGAACCTGACACACACACACACACACACACACACACATCCACACACGCGCACACGCACGCACAGGCACGCACACGCACGCACACACACACACACACAGTTAAGTTATGTTCAATACTGCATAAACAACTTAAAACAGCAATAAAATGGCTGGTGTGTGTGTGCACTGACCGCTGGTGTCGTCGCTGCTCAGGCTGATGGCGTGTGAGGTGTGTGTGAGGTGTGTGTGAGAGACACTGACCGCTGGTGTCGTCGCTGCTCAGGCTGATGGTGTGTGAGGTGTGTGTGCACTGACCGGTGGTGTCGTCGCTGCTCAGGCTGATGGTGTGTGAGGTGTGTGTGTGTGTGAGGTGTGTGTGCACTCACCGCTGGTGTCGTCGCTGCTCAGGCTGATGGCCGAGGCGGGCGGCTGCAGAGAGAGACCCGTCAGAGGGTGGATCACCACACTGGCAGGAACACTGGCGTCTCCGTCCGTCATGAGGTGAGCCGTGGCGTGCGGCACCAGACTCGAGTCGCCTGTCAGAGAGTGAGACAGCAAACTGCCCTGGTGGAGCGTCTGCTGCAGGATACTGGGGTCGATCTGAGCACAGAGGAAACCGCATCATAGGGGCGGCACAACACATCGCAACACAAAAATGCAACATGTATCGTGGATAATTGTGGATAAGTCCATCCTATTCATTTACACACACAATGTAAAACCAAATTTAGCATTTTAATCAACAGGACATTTTTGGTTGACCTTTAATCATGTATCTTGGAGTATCACAATCATATCATATGGTGATATGTATTGAATCGTGACCTGAGTGTATCGTTGCACCCCTACAGCATCACACACCCCTACAGCATCACACACCCCTACAGCATCACACACCCCTACAGCATCACACACACCTACAGCATCACACACCCCTACAGCATCACACACACCTACAGCACCACACACCCCTACAGCATCACACAGCCCTACAGCATCACACACCCCTACAGCATCACACACACCTACAGCATCACACACACCTACAGCACCACACACCCCTACAGTATCACACACCCCTACAGCATCACACACCCCTACAGCACCACACACCCCTACAGCATCACACACCCCTACAGCATCACACACCCCTACAGCATCACACACACCTACAGCATCACACACCCCTACAGCACCACACACCCCTACAGCATCACACACACCTACAGCATCACACACCCCTACAGCATCACACACACCTACAGCATCACACACCCCTACAGCATCACACACACCTACAGCACCACACACCCCTACAGCATCACACACCCCTACAGCATCACACAGACCTACAGCATCACACACACCTACAGCATCACACACCCCTACAGCATCACACACACCTACAGCATCACACACCCCTACAGCATCACACACCCCTACAGCATCACACACACCTACAGCACCACACACCCCTACAGCATCACACACCCCTACAGCATCACACAGACCTACAGCATCACACAGACCTACAGCATCACACACCCCTACAGCATCACACACACCTACAGCATCACACACCCCTACAGCATCACACACACCTACAGCATCACACACACCTACAGCACCACACACACCTACAGCATCACACACCCCTACAGCATCACACACACCTACAGCATCACACACCCCTACAGCATCACACAGACCTACAGCATCACACACCCCTACAGCATCACACACCCCTACACCATCACACACCCCTACAGCATCCCACACCCCTACAGCATCCCACACCCCTACAGCATCACACACCCCTACAGCATCACACACCCCTACAGCATCACACACACCTACAGCATCACACACCCCTACAGCACCACACACCCCTACAGCATCACACACACCTACAGCATCACACACCCCTACAGCATCACACACACCTACAGCATCACACACCCCTACAGCATCACACACCCCTACAGCATCACACACCCCTACAGCATCACACACCCCTACAGCATCACACACCCCTACAGCATCACACACCCCTACAGCATCACACACCCCTACAGCATCCCACACCCCTACAGCATCCCACACCCCTACAGCATCACACACCCCTACAGCATCACACACCCCTACAGCATCACACACACCTACAGCATCACACACCCCTACAGCACCACACACCCCTACAGCATCACACACACCTACAGCATCACACACCCCTACAGCATCACACACACCTACAGCATCACACACCCCTACAGCATCACACACCCCTACAGCATCACACACCCCTACAGCATCACACACCCCTACAGCATCACACACACCTACAGCACCACACACCCCTACAGCATCACACACCCCTACAGCATCACACACACCTACAGCATCACACACCCCTACAGCATCACACACACCTACAGCATCACACACCCCTACAACACCACACACCCCTACAGCATCACACACACCTACAGCATCACACACACCCACAGCACCACACACCCCTACAGCATCACACACCCCTACAGCACCACACACCCCTACAGCATCACACACACCTACAGCATCACACACACCCACAGCACCACACAGCCCTACAGCATCACACACCCCTACAGCACCACACAGCCCTACAGCACCACACACCGCTACAGCACCACACAGCCCTACAGCACCACACACCCCTACAGCACCACACACCGCTACAGCACCACACACCCCTACAGCATCACACACACCTACAGCATCACACACACCCACAGCACCACACAGCCCTACAGCATCACACAGCCCTACAGCACCACACACCGCTACAGCACCACACACCCCTACAGCATCACACACACCTACAGCATCACACACACCCACAGCACCACACAGCCCTACAGCATCACACACCCCTACAGCATCACACACCCCTACAGCATCACACACCCCTACAGCATCACACACCCCTACAGCATCACACACCCCTACAGCATCACACACCCCTACACCCCTACAGCATCACACACCCCTACAGCATCACACACCCCTACAGCATCACACACCCCTACAGCACCACACACCCCTACAGCATCACACACCCCTACAGCACCACACACCCCTACAGCACCACACACCCCTACACCCGTACAGCATCACACACCCCTACAGCATCACACACCCCTACACCATCACACACCCCTACAGCATCACACACCCTACAGCATCACACACCCTACAGCACCACACACCCCTACAGCATCACACACCCTACAGCACCACACACACATACAGCACCACACACCCCTACAGCACCACGCACCCCTACAGCATCACACACACCTACAGCATCACACACCCCTACAGCATCACGCATCACACACCCCTACAGCGTCACACACCCTACAGCATCACACACACATACAGCACCACACACCCCTACAACATCACACACCCCTACAGCACCACACACCCCTACAGCATCACACACCCCTACACCCCTAAAGCATCACACACCCCTACACCCCTACACCCCTACAGCACCACTCACCCCTACAGCATCACACACCCCTACAGCACCACACACACCTACAGCATCACACACACCTACAGCATCACACACCCTACAGCATCACACACACCTACAGCATCACACACACCCACAGCACCACACACCCCTACAGCATCACACACCCCTACAGCATCACACACCCCTACAGCACCACACACCCCTACAGCATCACACACACCTACAGCACCACACACCCCTACAGCATCACACACCCCTACAGCATCACACACACCTACAGCATCACACACCCCTACAGCATCACACACCCCTACAGCATCACACACCCCTACAGCATCACACACCCCTACAGCATCACACACCCCTACAGCATCACACACACCTACAGCACCACACACCCCTACAGCATCACACACCCCTACAGCATCACACACCCCTACAGCATCACACAGACCTACAGCATCACACACCCCTACAGCATCACACACACCTACAGCATCACACACCCCTACAGCATCACACACCCCTACAGCATCACACACCCCTACAGCATCACACACCCCTACAGCATCACACACCCCTACAGCATCACACACACCTACAACATCACACACCCCTACAGCATCACACACCCCTACAGCATCACACACACCCTACAGCATCACACACACCTACAGCATCACACACCCCATAGCATCACACACACCTACAGCACCACACACCCCTACAGCATCACACACCCCTACAGCATCACACACCCCTACAGCATCACACAGACCTACAGCATCACACACCCCTACAGCATCACACACACCTACAGCATCACACACCCCTACAGCATCCCACACCCCTACAGCATCACGCATCACACACCCCTACAGCATCACACACACCTACAGCATCACACACCCCTACAGCATCACACACCCCTACAGCATCACACACCTACAGCATCACACACCCCTACAGCATCACACACACCTACAGCATCACACACACCTACAGCATCACACACCCCTACAGCATCACACACCCCTACAGCATCACACACCCTACAGCATCACACACACCTACAGCATCACACACACCTACAGCATCACACACACCTACAGCATCACACACCCCTACAGCATCACACACCCCTACAGCATCACACACCCTACAGCATCACACACACCTACACACGATCCGTTCAGCACAGAGTCTCTCGGGTCGAGCCGTACCTGCAGAGTGATGTTGTTGATGTTGCTGGGGTCAATCCCAGAGATCTGCACATTCGGACACACCAGGTGAATCCCTTCGAGAGTAGCGAGACCGTCCGTCAGAGAGACCGTCAGATCTCCACCCGCTGGAGGAGGAAAGAGGACAGTCATGCACTCATCCGCCTCATGAGGTCCGCTCGTGCCAAACAACATCCAACATGTGGAGAGTTCCAGGAGAAGTCTGAAATCTGCTGGTCTAGAAAAATGGTTCTCGCCCTTTCCGAGACCAGTCCCATATTACTCACATGATCTCAGTCTCACATTAAGGGCCCCATCATGCACCCGCCAGGAGCCACGCCAGTGTGTTTGGCTAGTTTCAGCCCCAACATGTCCTGCGCAACGTTGTTTAAATAGCAAATACATTTGCGCCCATGATGGTCTGAAAACCAGGTGTGCTCAGGCGCATTGTTGACGCGTTGCTATTTTGAGGAACTGAAATAGTCATTGACCAACTGAAACCTGGTCTAAAGTCAATTATAACTTTGTTATAAGCGACACACCCCCTTTTTTTGCATATACATGAAAATGCACATTCCGAATTTAAATGGTTGTAATTCAAGAATGCTTTGGACTTTAGACGTGGATTGGTATATAGATTGGTCTTGTCTTAAAGAAGACATTTAGCAGATTTTTGTAGAAGTGAAATAAATTGAGAAAGTGAAACAGAAAAAAGTTATAGAAGTTTGAGTGTATGAAAATGTACAATGTAAAAATTGAATAATTCATATTTGATATAAAATATATATTTTCAAAACATGTTGAACTCTAAAACTGCAAGAAAAAAATCTGAACAAGTTGTGTTCCAAATCTTAGGTTGATATCTCCAAAAATGAGCTTTCAGTGAGATTGTGTTTGCAAACGCTTGTGTTTGCATGTGTGTATTGTGTAGTCATCAGTACCTGAGACAGTAGCAGGCAGTGTTTGCATGTGTGTATTGTGTAGTCATCAGTCCCTGAGACAGTAGCAGGCAGTGTTTGCATGTGTGTATTGTGTAGTCATCAGTACCTGAGACAGTAGCAGGCAGTGTTTGCATGTGTGTATTGTGTAGTCATCAGTACCTGAGACAGTAGCAGGCAGTATGGCTTGTCCCACCAGGCCTTGCTGCAGCAGACTGGGCTCATACTGGCCCGTGAGCACTGGGTTCGCTGGGATGTAGATGTTGGGATCTGAGCTGGTGGTGTGCAGTAGAGTCTGGGCCTCCTGAGCCTGAGGGGCGCACTGGTCCTGCGGGGGTCTCTCGGCGCCGGCGCTCCGCTTGGCCTTGCGGTCCGAGGGCCTGATGTGACCCTGGATGTGGGTCTTGCGGTGGCCAGACGTGCGGAAGCGCAGCTCACAGAACGGGCACTTGAAGGGTTTGGAGCCGGTGTGCAAACGCATGTGGACCTTCAGACTGCCCTTGGTGGAGAACGACGTGTTGCACATGTGACAGCTGAACAGCTTCTGCCCTGCACACACACACACACACACATCGGACTTTAAAGAGGCGGGAATAAAACAAGGCTGTTGCTGGAGCAGATTTGTAAATTTTCTGAAGAAGTTTTAAGTGGTGCTTAGTTGTGCAAAAAATTAGTGCCATGGTGTTTGAGTGGTTTCTGGGTATTGCTGTTTATGAAGTGGTTCTGAGTGGTACATTGCTACGCAGTTGCTATGGTGTTCTGGATGGCATCTACAGTAGGTAGTCTCTGTCTTCCTTTAACACGTTATAACACCGTGTCCTAACCAGACGTGATGCCGTGACACAAGAAAACAAAAACGTTCAATGTAAACAAGAACGTGGCTGTGGTTTTTGACTGATTTGATTAAGAGTGCAGTGTGCCTGCAGAAAGACTCCGCCCACACGCTCTTCTGATTGGCTGTGGTTTTTGACTGATTTGATTAAGAGTGCAGTGTGCCTGCAGAAAGACTCCGCCCACACGCTCTTCTGATTGGCTGTGGTTTTTGACTGATTTGATTAAGAGTGCAGTGTGCCTGCAGAAAGACTCCGCCCACACGCTCTTCTGATTGGCTGTGGTTTTTGACTGATTTGATTAAGAGTGCAGTGTGCCTGCAGAAAGACTCCGCCCACACGCTCTTCTGATTGGCTGTGGTTTTTGACTGATTTGATTAAGAGTGCAGTGTGCCTGCAGAAAGACTCCGCCCACACGCTCTTCTGATTGGCTGTGGTTTTAGACTGATTTGATTAAGAGTGCAGTGTGCCTGCAGAAAGACTCCGCCCACACGCTCTTCTGATTGGCTGTGGTTTTTGACTGATTTGATTAAGAGTGCAGTGTGCCTGCAGAAAGACTCCGCCCACACGCTCTTCTGATTGGCTGTGGTTTTTGACTGATTTGATTAAGAGTGCAGTGTGCCTGCAGAAAGACTCCGCCCACACGCTCTTCTGATTGGCTGTGGTTTTAGACTGATTTGATTAAGAGTGCAGTGTGCCTGCAGAAAGACTCCGCCCACACGCTCTTCTGATTGGCTGTGGTTTTTGACTGATTTGATTAAGAGTGCAGTGTGCCTGCAGAAAGACTCCGCCCACACGCTCTTCTGATTGGCTGTGGTTTTTGACTGATTTGATTAAGAGTGCAGTGTGCCTGCAGAAAGACTCCGCCCACACGCTCTTCTGATTGGCTGTGGTTTTTGACTGATTTGATTAAGAGTGCAGTGTGCCTGCAGAAAGACTCCGCCCACACGCTCTTCTGATTGGCTGTGGTTTTTGACTGATTTGATTAAGAGTGCAGTGTGCCTGCAGAAAGACTCCGCCCACACGCTCTTCTGATTGGCTGTGGTTTTTGACTGATTTGATTAAGAGTGCAGTGTGCCTGCAGAAAGACTCCGCCCACACGCTCTTCTGATTGGCTGTGGTTTTTGACTGATTTGATTAAGAGTGCAGTGTGCCTGCAGAAAGACTCCGCCCACACGCTCTTCTGATTGGCTGTGGTTTTTGACTGATTTGATTAAGAGTGCAGTGTGCCTGCAGAAAGACTCCGCCCACACGCTCTTCTGATTGGCTGTGGTTTTAGACTGATTTGATTAAGAGTGCAGTGTGCCTGCAGAAAGACTCCGCCCACACGCTCTTCTGATTGGCTGTGGTTTTTGACTGATTTGATTAAGAGTGCAGTGTGCCTGCAGAAAGACTCCGCCCACACGCTCTTCTGATTGGCTGTGGTTTTTGACTGATTTGATTAAGAGTGCAGTGTGCCTGCAGAAAGACTCCGCCCACACGCTCTTCTGATTGGCTGTGGTTTTAGACTGATTTGATTAAGAGTGCAGTGTGCCTGCAGAAAGACTCCGCCCACACGCTCTTCTGATTGGCTGTGGTTTTTGACTGATTTGATTAAGAGTGCAGTGTGCCTGCAGAAAGACTCCGCTCACACGCTCTTCTGATTGGCTGTGGTTTTAGACTGATTGGATTAAGAGTGCAGTGTGCCTGCAGAAAGACTCCGCTCACACGCTCTTCTGATTGGCTGTGGTTTTAGACTGATTGGATTAAGAGTGCAGTGTGCCTGCAGAAAGACTCTGCCCACACGCTCTTCTGATTGGCTGTGGTTTTTGACTGATTTGATTAAGAGTCCAGCACGCCTGCAGAGAGACTCCGCCCACACGCTCTTCTGATTGGCTGTGGTTTTTGACTGATTTGATTAAGAGTGCAGTGTGCCTGAAGAAAGACTCCGCCCACACGCTCTTCTGATTGGCTGTGGTTTTTGACTGATATGATTAAGAGTGCAGTGTGCCTGAAGAAAGACTCCGCCCACACGCTCTTCTGATTGGCTGTGGTTTTTGACTGATTTGATTAAGAGTGCAGTGTGCCTGAAGAAAGACTCCGCCCACACGCTCTTCTGATTGGCTGTGGTTTTTGACTGATTTGATTAAGAGTCCAGCACGCCTGCAGAGAGACTCCGCCCACACGCTCTTCTGATTGGCTGTGGTTTTTGACTGATTTGATTAAGAGTGCAGTGTGCCTGAAGAAAGACTCCGCCCACACGCTCTTCTGATTGGCTGTGGTTTTTGACTGATTTGATTAAGAGTGCAGTGTGCCTGCAGAGAGACTCCGCCCACACGCTCTTCTGATTGGCTGGACACTATGGTGTAGATGTGGCCGAGGCTACATCTGTATGCATTTCTCCGTTGCTTGGCTCCCAGGAGTTCTGGAGCTAGTAGCACCACGCTGGCCGAGCCGGATTTGGTTTGCGGACCTTATTTATCTCCTCGACGGCTCTCCCTTGGAGCTCCCGATCAGGAGAGGCCTTCTGTCTCAGGCGGGGGGCACAATCCTTCACCCCCACCCAGAGATTTGCAACCTGTGGGTTTGGCCTCTGAGGGAGCCCGACTCATAGATGCTGCTCTCTCAACCGAGACCATCTTACACTCCAGAGATCCAGCCACGAGAAAACCTTATGCCTTGAAGTGGAAAGTTTTCACTTCTTGGTGTCATGAGCGTCAGTGGGATCCGGTTAACTGCCGTCACCCTTGGCTGTCAGAGCTCACTCTACTAGGAGTATGGCGGCCTCCAAAGCCTTATTCTCAGGGGTTTCCCTACAGGAGGTGTGTGACGCGCGGGCTGGTCTTCCCCGCTCACATGAGTGAGGTTTTACAGCCTGGACCTGGACTGTTGCCAACAGTTTCTTATAACAGGCAATTGTAAGTACGGCGTTCGGACATTCTCGTTCCCTCGAAAGGGAACGTCTCAGGTTACGACTGTAACCCTAGTTGCCTGAGTAGGGAGCGAGACGCTGCGTCGCCCTGCCATACCTCCTGCATCCCTGTGATCGACTTGCTTCGGCTAATTCGAAGCTAACGCCGGTCAGACCGGATGTGCTTTTATCCTTTCCTGGTCGTGACGTCACCCGCCGTGACGCTCACTCTCGCCGTTGGACTAGTTGACACACGTGCTTCAGACGCAATCACGCAGGGGCGTTCCCAAAGCGTCATCGGCGCAGCGTCTCGTTCCCTACTCAGGCGACTAGCGTTACAGTCGTAACCTGAGACGTTCCCTTTCGAGGGAGCTCGCGCTGCGTCGATCATGTGAATATCACATGTCAGATCACTAAGAAAAGAAATAGCTTCTTCTACAAACCACATGAATTGGTACATTGTAAAAATATATATTTTTGAAATGATTTAAGTTGTTTAAAGATTATTGGAGTGTTTTACAAGAAAATTCTATTTTATTCTTTCTACTTCAAAATGTCATGTTTAATTCAATGTGATTATGTTTATTTTAGAAACGACGATGCACATTAATTGCCATGAGCACTTGCGTCCATCATGTAAATGTGCCAGATTTAACCATACGGGATCATTTTCATCTGCAGTCCCTGTAGGTTGACGGTAAGAAAAAGAAAAGAAATAAAGTTGTATAAATACATCTGCCTACAATTACTAAAACTATGGCATGACCATATGGTACATAAAACACTAAAGAATCATGTTCCAGTAAACATAGAAGCATATTGGCAGAAAAAATACAAACAAAATTACTTCAATTAATCAGACAGAAAACAAGCCATTTCTCCAGATTATAAGAACATAGGATCCAACGTGACACTTGCTGTTTGTTTATAATTATTTGTGAAATTTAAATCCTTCTCCAATTATCTTTTTCAGTGTATTATTGCTGAAGTTATAGCAAATATAATTAACAGTGATAATCAACGTCCCCAGGCAGGATAAGCACAAACACAGATCTAAACGCACCTGAGTGTGTCTTAACATGACAGTCCAGTGTGGATTTCACCGTGAAACTCTTCCCACACTCATCACACTTGTACGGTTTCTCGCCTGTGTGTATCCGGATGTGTCTGAAAGATGAAAAACAAAGTGTGTTCTGGGCTACTGTTAGGACAGATGTACGGTCAAACCAACATTTACTCGGACACCTGCAACATTTCTCACATTATCACAGTTTATTCGCTATCGTTTAGGAAATGGTGATAAATATGAGCAGAACTCAGAGGATATTTGACTGGTTTTGTCCGTCCTTCTGTTAGACTCTCACACATGAATTATGTTGAATATCTGTCAGCTGTTAAATTGAACTACACAATTAGATAATACCAGTTTAGCTCAACCAGTGACCAAGCAATGCTTCATGTTGTTCAGTCTGTGTGTAAAAAGAGCATTAGCAATTACAGAAAACACACTTCAGCAAAACATGATCAGCTCAAAGTGGAGGAGTAATATTTGCTCCCAGATGTGTATAAATGTCACTGGTAGTCTCTGTGTGAAGAGTTTTTGGGTGTAATATGTCACAGTTTACTTTATTTTGCTCTCCTCACTTACATACATGAACTATAGTGTCCTGCACACACTAGTGAAACATATCAACACTGGTATCTGGTGTTGATTGATGTTTGGTTTGCCTGTATAGACAGATGGAGATGTGCATGAGCCGTTACAGATGTTCTCAGAGGTTAGAGGTGATTATTACCTGACCAGGTCGCTGGGCTTCTTGAAGCTCTTGGGACAGTACTGGCAGCGGTTTGCGAACTTCGGCTCTATGTTGAGCTCCACACACTTGTCTTTAACCTCACTGATGCGGTCTCGTTCGGCAGCCGTCTGGGCCAGAACCTTCTCTGAGACACTGGGCTCGTCGCGCGGGTCCCTCTTGGCTAGCTCTGCTGTCTGCTCTTCTGTTAGCGTGATGATGCCGGTGCGGTTCCTCTTCGGCCCGGAGCGATCCGACCCGTCCTCCTCCTCCTCACCGGCCTCGTCACTCTCCAGAACTAACATCAGTCAAGTCAGCTTTATTTATACAGTGCTCTTTACAGTACAGAGTGTTTCAAAGCAGCTTTACAGAGATAACAGGAAAATACAGGTAAAACTCGAAAAATTTGAATATCGTGCAAAAGTTCATTTATTTCGGCAATTCAACTTAAAAGGTGAAACTAATATATTATATAGACTCATTACATGTAATGGTGGTGGTGATTGTGATGGTGGTGGTGGTGATTGTTGTGATGGTGGTGATTGTGATGGTGGTGGTGGTGATTGTTGTGATGGTGGTGATTGTGATGGTGGTGATTGTGATGGTGATTGTTGTGGTGATTGTGATGGTGGTGGTGGTGATTGTTGTGGTGATGGTGGTGATGGTGATGGTGGTGATTGTTGTGGTGATGGTGGTGGTGGTGGTGATTGTTGTGGTGATGGTGGTGATTGTGATGGTGGTGGTGGTGATTGTTGTGATGGTGGTGGTGATTGTTGTGATGGTGGTGGTGGTGATTGTTGTGATGGTGGTGATGGTGATTGTTGTTGTGATGGTGGTGATTGTGATGGTGGTGATGGTTATTGTTGTGGTGATGGTGGTGATTGTGATGGTGGTGATTGTTGTGGTGATGGTGGTGATTGTGATGGTGGTGATGGTGATTGTGATGTTTGTTGTGGTGATGGTGGTGGTGGTGGTGATTGTTGTGGTGATGGTGGTGGTGGTGGTGATTGTTGTGGTGATGGTGGTGATTGTGATGGTGGTGGTGGTGATTGTTGTGATGGTGGTGGTGATTGTTGTGATGGTGGTGGTGGTGATTGTTGTGGTGATGGTGGTGATTGTGATGGTGGTTATGGTGATTGTTGTTGTGATGGTGGTGATTGTGATGGTGGTTATGGTGATTGTTGTTGTGATGGTGGTGATGGTGGCGGTGATTGTGATGGTGGTGGTGGTGATTGTTGTGATGGTGGTGATGGTGGTGATTGTGATGGTGGTGATGGTGATTGTTGTGGTGATGGTGGTGATTGTGATGGTGGTGGTGGTGATTGTGATGGTGGTGGTGGTGGTGATTGTGATGGTGGTGGTGGTGATTGTGATGGTGGTTATGGTGATTGTTGTTGTGGTGGTGGTGATGGTGGTGATTGTGATGGTGGTGATGGTGATTGTTGTTGTGATGGTGGTGATTGTGATGGTGGTGATGGTGATTGTTGTGATGGTGGTGGTGGTGATTGTGATGGTGGTGATTGTTGTGATGGTGGTGGTGGTGGTGATTGTGATGGTGATTGTTGTGATGGTGGTGGTGGTGATTGTGATGGTGGTGATGGTGATTGTTGTGATGGTGGTGATGGTGATTGTTGTGGTGATGGTGGTGATTGTGATGGTGGTTATGGTGATTGTTGTTGTGATGGTGGTGATAGTGATGGTGGTGGTGGTGATTGTGATGGTGGTGGTGGTGATTGTGATGGTGGTGATGGTGATTGTTGTGGTGATGGTGGTGATTGTGATGGTGGTGGTGGTGATTGTGATGGTGGTGGTGGTGATTGTGATGGTGGTGGTGGTGATTGTGATGGTGGTGATGGTAATTGTTGTTGTGGTGGTGGTGATTGTGATGGTGGTGGTGGTGATGGTGATTGTTGTGATGGTGGTGGTGGTGATTGTGATGGTGGTGATAGTAATTGTTGTTGTGATGGTGGTAGTGGTGAGTGTGATGGTGGTGATGGTGATTGTTGTGATGGTGGTGGTGGTGATTGTGATGGTGGTGATGGTGATTGTTGTGATGGTGGTGGTGGTGATTGTGATGGTGGTGATGGTAATTGTTGTGATGGTGGTGGTGGTGATTGTGATGGTGGTGGTGGTGGTGATTGTGATGGTGGTGATGGTGATTGTTGTGATGGTGGTGGTGGTGATTGTGATGGTGGTGATGGTGATTGTTGTGATGGTGGTGGTGGTGATTGTGATGGTGGTGATGGTGATTGTTGTGATGGTGGTGGTGGTGATTGTGATGGTGGTGATGGTGGTGATTGTGATGGTGGTGGTGGTGATTGTGATGGTGGTGATGGTAATTGTTGTTGTGGTGGTGGTGATTGTGATGGTGGTGATGGTGATTGTTGTTGTGGTGGTGGTGGTGGTGATTGTGATGGTGGTGGTGATTGTGATGGTGGTGATGGTGATTGTTGTGATGGTGGTGGTGGTGATTGTGATGGTGGTGATGGTGATTGTTGTGATGGTGGTGATGGTAATTGTGATGGTGGTGATGGTGATTGTGATGGTGGTGATTGTGATGGTGGTGATGGTGATGGTGGTGATGGTAATTGTGATGGTGGTGATGGTGATTGTTGTTGTGATGGTGATGGTGATCGTTGTTGTGATGGTGGTGGTGGTGATTGTGATGGTGGTGATGGTGATTGTTGTGATGGTGGTGGTGGTGATTGTGATGGTGGTGATGGTGATTGTTGTGATGGTGGTGATGGTAATTGTGATGGTGGTGATGGTGATTGTTGTTGTGATGGTGATGGTGATCGTTGTTGTGATGGTGGTGGTGGTGATTGTGATGGTGGTGATGGTGATTGTTGTGATGGTGGTGGTGGTGATTGTGATGGTGGTGATGGGTGATGATGATTGTGATGGTGGTGGTGGTGATGGGTGATGGTGATTGATGGTGATTGTGATGAGGTCGGCGTGTCGTACCTTTGGGACCCACAGCATGATGGAGTTTGGTGTGTTTCCGGCGCAGGATGACGGTGCGGAAGCTTTCCTCACACACGGTGCACTTGAAGGGCTTGGTGTTCAGGTGGATGATCATGTGTCGGTTCAGACTGCCGTTAGTGGTGAAACACGTGTCACAGACGTTACACTTATAAGCCTTCACTCCTGAGAGAGCAAGAAGAGCCACAGAGGAGAAACTGCATGAGTTTCAGAACAGATTATAACCCGCGTGATGAGGTGTGTGTGTGCAGGGTCACCTGTGTGTGTGTTTAGGTGTGATTTGAGCACTCCGGCGGACACAAAGCTCCTCCCGCACAGGTTACAGCGGTACGGTTTCTCTCCGGTGTGAGAACGCACATGTTGCTTCAGGTGACTGGACTTCTTAAAGCTCTTATCACACATACTGCACCTGACAAACAAAACACATTTCACTGACTCAGCCAAACGCATGTGCAGGTTGCTGGTTTAAGTAGATATTGGGACACGAGTGAAGTGCAAAGATTTGTTTACAGAAGAAAAAATATAATTAGCAGCTAAATGTTGCATTAGAAATATGCAGGTTGCTGGTGCTCTTCGCGTGTCGGTCAAAAAGTACCAAATTTTTAATTTATTTTTATGAAACGAATGTACTATATTTTATTTTTATAATGTTTTTTATTTAATATTTTGTATTTTTATGTCATAAACTAGTTCTGCACGAACATACTTTTATACTGTGATATATACAATATAGCAAAAAATCTATCGATTGACACTATTACACATCATCATTTCGCCCAGTTTCTTCTAATCAATTGAGATTATTCAAAGAGAAAAGTGCAAAGGAAAAACAACTGCACAGTAGGGGTTTACTATAACAAAATACATTTCCAGTTTACAAGATTATTATATTTTATTACATTTCTTTCTAATAAAATGTTGTTTATATCTAATAATATTTATATGTATATCTTATTAACCATTTATTAACAACAAGGATTTACTTGTAAAATAAGGTACAAAGACACATACTCATTGTTTTCAAGAGTCCTCAAAGTGAGTAGAACAGCAGCTGGCTTCTAGTGTTTGATGCATGTGAACTTACTGATAAACTCTCTTGTTGATTTCCTCCTCATCCTGGAAGTCTTGTGTCTGTATAGACAGCTGCAGCTCTCCTTGACTGGCCTCCTGCAATAAACCACTCGTCTACACACACACACAGACACACACACACACACACACACACACACACACACACACACACACTTAAAATACAGACTAACATCATTTAATTTCACTTTCATTTCATGCATCTGTGTTCTGTACAAATCTAATATAAAAGTTACAGCACCCTGCAGAGGTTTGATGACTGTAAACTATACTCTGACACAGCACCCTCCAGAGGTTTGATGACTGTAAACTATACTCTGACACAGCACCCTCCAGAGGTCTGAAGACTGTAAACTATACTCTGACACAGCACCCTCCAGAGGTCTGATGACTGTAAACTATACTCTGACACAGCACCCTCCAGAGGTTTGATGACTGTAAACTATACTCTGACACAGCACCCTCCAGAGGTCTGATGACTGTAAACTATACTCTGACACAGCACCCTCCAGAGGTCTGATGACTGTAAACTATACTCTGACACAGCACCCTCCAGAGGTTTGATGACTGTAAACTATACTCTGACACAGCACCCTCCAGAGGTCTGAAGACTGTAAACTATACTCTGACACAGCACCCTCCAGAGGTCTGATGACTGTAAACTATACTCTGACACAGCACCCTCCAGAGGTTTGATGACTGTAAACTATACTCTGACACAGCACCCTCCAGAGGTCTGATGACTGTAAACTATACTCTGACACAGCACCCTCCAGAGGTTTGATGACTGTAAACTATACTCTGACACAGCACCCTCCAGAGGTTTGATGACTGTAAACTATACTCTGACACAGCACCCTCCAGAGGTCTGATGACTGTAAACTATACTCTGACACAGCACCCTCCAGAGGTCTGAAGACTGTAAACTATACTCTGACACAGCACCCTCCAGAGGTTTGATGACTGTAAACTATACTCTGACACAGCACCCTCCAGAGGTCTGATGACTGTAAACTATACTCTGACACAGCACCCTCCAGAGGTCTGATGACTGTAAACTATACTCTGACACAGCACCCTCCAGAGGTTTGATGACTGTAAACTATACTCTGACACAGCACCCTCCAGAGGTCTGATGACTGTAAACTATACTCTGACACAGCACCCTCCAGAGGTCTGATGACTGTAAACTATACTCTGACACAGCACCCTCCAGAGGTCTGAAGACTGTAAACTATACTCTGACACAGCACCCTCCAGAGGTTTGAAGACTGTAAACTATACTCTGACACAGCACCCTCCAGAGGTCTGAAGACTGTAAACTATACTCTGACACAGCACCCTCCAGAGGTCTGATGACTGTAAACTATACTCTGACACAGCACCCTCCAGAGGTCTGATGACTGTAAACTATACTCTGACACAGCACCCTCCAGAGGTTTGATGACTGTAAACTATACTCTGACACAGCACCCTCCAGAGGTTTGAAGACTGTAAACTATACTCTGACACAGCACCCTCCAGAGGTTTGATGACTGTAAACTATACTCTGACACAGCACCCTCCAGAGGTCTGATGACTGTAAACTATACTCTGACACAGCACCCTCCAGAGGTCTGATGACTGTAAACTATACTCTGACACAGCACCCTCCAGAGGTTTGATGACTGTAAACTATACTCTGACACAGCACCCTCCAGAGGTCTGAAGACTGTAAACTATACTCTGACACAGCACCCTCCAGAGGTCTGATGACTGTAAACTATACTCTGACACAGCACCCTCCAGAGGTTTGATGACTGTAAACTATACTCTGACACAGCACCCTCCAGAGGTCTGATGACTGTAAACTATACTCTGACACAGCACCCTCCAGAGGTTTGATGACTGTAAACTATACTCTGACACAGCACCCTCCAGAGGTTTGATGACTGTAAACTATACTCTGACACAGCACCCTCCAGAGGTTTGATGACTGTAAACTATACTCTGACACAGCACCCTCCAGAGGTCTGATGACTGTAAACTATACTCTGACACAGCACCCTCCAGAGGTTTGATGACTGTAAACTATACTCTGACACAGCACCCTCCAGAGGTCTGATGACTGTAAACTATACTCTGACACAGCACCCTCCAGAGGTTTGATGACTGTAAACTATACTCTGACACAGCACCCTCCAGAGGTTTGATGACTGTAAACTATACTCTGACACAGCACCCTCCAGAGGTCTGATGACTGTAAACTATACTCTGACACAGCACCCTCCAGAGGTTTGATGACTGTAAACTATACTCTGACACAGCACCCTCCAGAGGTTTGATGACTGTAAACTATACTCTGACACAGCACCCTCCAGAGGTCTGATGACTGCAAACTATACTCTGACACAGCACCCTCCAGAGGTCTGATGACTGTAAACTATACTCTGACACAGCACCCTCCAGAGGTCTGATGACTGTAAACTATACTCTGACACAGCACCCTCCAGAGGTTTGATGACTGTAAACTATACTCTGACACAGCACCCTCCAGAGGTCTGAAGACTGTAAACTATACTCTGACACAGCACCCTCCAGAGGTCTGATGACTGTAAACTATACTCTGACACAGCACCCTCCAGAGGTCTGAAGACTGTAAACTATACTCTGACACAGCACCCTCCAGAGGTCTGATGACTGTAAACTATACTCTGACACAGCACCCTCCAGAGGTCTGATGACTGTAAACTATACTCTGACACAGCACCCTCCAGAGGTTTGATGACTGTAAACTATACTCTGACACAGCACCCTCCAGAGGTTTGATGACTGTAAACTATACTCTGACACAGCACCCTCCAGAGGTCTGATGACTGTAAACTATACTCTGACACAGCACCCTCCAGAGGTCTGATGACTGTAAACTATACTCTGACACAGCACCCTCCAGAGGTTTGATGACTGTAAACTATACTCTGACACAGCACCCTCCAGAGGTCTGATGACTGTAAACTATACTCTGACACAGCACCCTCCAGAGGTCTGATGACTGTAAACTATACTCTGACACAGCACCCTCCAGAGGTCTGATGACTGTAAACTATACTCTGACACAGCACCCTCCAGAGGTCTGATGACTGTAAACTATACTCTGACACAGCACCCTCCAGAGGTTTGATGACTGTAAACTATACTCTGACACAGCACCCTCCAGAGGTCTGAAGACTGTAAACTATACTCTGACACAGCAGCCTCCAGAGGTCTGATGACTGTAAACTATACTCTGACACAGCACCCTCCAGAGGTCTGATGACTGTAAACTATACTCTGACACAGCAGCCTCCAGAGGTCTGATGACTGTAAACTATACTCTGACACAGCACCCTCCAGAGGTCTGATGACTGTAAACTATACTCTGACACAGCACCCTCCAGAGGTCTGATGACTGTAAACTATACTCTGACACAGCACCCTCCAGAGGTTTGATGACTGTAAACTATACTCTGACACAGCACCCTCCAGAGGTCTGATGACTGTAAACTATACTCTGACACAGCACCCTCCAGAGGTCTGATGACTGTAAACTATACTCTGACACAGCACCCTCCAGAGGTCTGATGACTGTAAACTATACTCTGACACAGCACCCTCCAGAGGTCTGATGACTGTAAACTATACTCTGACACAGCACCCTCCAGAGGTCTGATGACTGTAAACTATACTCTGACACAGCACCCTCCAGAGGTCTGAAGACTGTAAACTATACTCTGACACAGCACCCTCCAGAGGTTTGATGACTGTAAACTATACTCTGACACAGCACCCTCCAGAGGTTTGATGACTGTAAACTATACTCTGACACAGCACCCTCCAGAGGTCTGATGACTGTAAACTATACTCTGACACAGCACCCTCCAGAGGTCTGATGACTGTAAACTATACTCTGACACAGCACCCTCCAGAGGTCTGATGACTGTAAACTATACTCTGACACAGCACCCTCCAGAGGTCTGATGACTGTAAACTATACTCTGACACAGCACCCTCCAAAGGTTTGATGACTGTAAACTATACTCTGACACAGCACCCTCCAGAGGTTTGATGACTGTAAACTATACTCTGACACAGCACCCTCCAGAGGTCTGATGACTGTAAACTATACTCTGACACAGCACCCTCCAGAGGTCTGATGACTGTAAACTATACTCTGACACAGCACCCTCCAGAGGTCTGATGACTGTAAACTATACTCTGACACAGCACCCTCCAGAGGTTTGATGACTGTAAACTATACTCTGACACAGCACCCTCCAGAGGTCTGATGACTGTAAACTATACTCTGACACAGCACCCTCCAGAGGTCTGATGACTGTAAACTATACTCTGACACAGCACCCTCCAGAGGTCTGAAGACTGTAAACTATACTCTGACACAGCACCCTCCAGAGGTTTGATGACTGTAAACTATACTCTGACACAGCACCCTCCAGAGGTCTGATGACTGTAAACTATACTCTGACACAGCACCCTCCAGAGGTTTGATGACTGTAAACTATACTCTGACACAGCACCCTCCAGAGGTCTGATGACTGTAAACTATACTCTGACACAGCACCCTCCAGAGGTTTGATGACTGTAAACTATACTCTGACACAGCACCCTCCAGAGGTCTGAAGACTGTAAACTATACTCTGACACAGCACCCTCCAGAGGTTTGATGACTGTAAACTATACTCTGACACAGCACCCTCCAGAGGTTTGATGACTGTAAACTATACTCTGACACAGCACCCTCCAGAGGTTTGATGACTGTAAACTATACTCTGACACAGCACCCTCCAGAGGTCTGAAGACTGTAAACTATACTCTGACACAGCACCCTCCAGAGGTTTGATGACTGTAAACTATACTCTGACACAGCACCCTCCAGAGGTCTGATGACTGTAAACTATACTCTGACACAGCACCCTCCAGAGGTTTGATGACTGTAAACTATACTCTGACACAGCACCCTCCAGAGGTCTGATGACTGTAAACTATACTCTGACACAGCACCCTCCAGAGGTTTGATGACTGTAAACTATACTCTGACACAGCACCCTCCAGAGGTCTGATGACTGTAAACTATACTCTGACACAGCACCCTCCAGAGGTCTGATGACTGTAAACTATACTCTGACACAGCACCCTCCAGAGGTTTGATGACTGTAAACTATACTCTGACACAGCACCCTCCAGAGGTCTGATGACTGTAAACTATACTCTGACACAGCACCCTCCAGAGGTTTGATGACTGTAAACTATACTCTGACACAGCACCCTCCAGAGGTTTGAAGACTGTAAACTATACTCTGACACAGCACCCTCCAGAGGTCTGATGACTGTAAACTATACTCTGACACAGCACCCTCCAGAGGTCTGATGACTGTAAACTATACTCTGACACAGCACCCTCCAGAGGTTTGATGACTGTAAACTATACTCTGACACAGCACCCTCCAGAGGTTTGATGACTGTAAACTATACTCTGACACAGCACCCTCCAGAGGTCTGAAGACTGTAAACTATACTCTGACACAGCACCCTCCAGAGGTCTGATGACTGTAAACTATACTCTGACACAGCACCCTCCAGAGGTTTGATGACTGTAAACTATACTCTGACACAGCACCCTCCAGAGGTCTGAAGACTGTAAACTATACTCTGACACAGCACCCTCCAGAGGTTTGATGACTGTAAACTATACTCTGACACAGCACCCTCCAGAGGTCTGATGACTGTAAACTATACTCTGACACAGCACCCTCCAGAGGTTTGATGACTGTAAACTATACTCTGACACAGCACCCTCCAGAGGTTTGATGACTGTAAACTATACTCTGACACAGCACCCTCCAGAGGTTTGATGACTGTAAACTATACTCTGACACAGCACCCTCCAGAGGTCTGAAGACTGTAAACTATACTCTGACACAGCACCCTCCAGAGGTTTGATGACTGTAAACTATACTCTGACACAGCACCCTCCAGAGGTCTGAAGACTGTAAACTATACTCTGACACAGCACCCTCCAGAGGTCTGAAGACTGTAAACTATACTCTGACACAGCACCCTCCAGAGGTCTGATGACTGTAAACTATACTCTGACACAGCACCCTCCAGAGGTCTGATGACTGTAAACTATACTCTGACACAGCACCCTCCAGAGGTCTGATGACTGTAAACTATACTCTGACACAGCACCCTCCAGAGGTCTGATGACTGTAAACTATACTCTGACACAGCACCCTCCAGAGGTCTGATGACTGTAAACTATACTCTGACACAGCACCCTCCAGAGGTTTGATGACTGTAAACTATACTCTGACACAGCACCCTCCAGAGGTTTGATGACTGTAAACTATACTCTGACACAGCACCCTCCAGAGGTCTGATGACTGTAAACTATACTCTGACACAGCACCCTCCAGAGGTTTGATGACTGAAAACTATACTCTGACACAGCACCCTCCAGAGGTTTGATGACTGTAAACTATACTCTGACACAGCACCCTCCAGAGGTCTGATGACTGTAAACTATACTCTGACACAGCACCCTCCAGAGGTCTGATGACTGTAAACTATACTCTGACACAGCACCCTCCAGAGGTCTGATGACTGTAAACTATACTCTGACACAGCACCCTCCAGAGGTTTGATGACTGTAAACTATACTCTGACACAGCACCCTCCAGAGGTCTGATGACTGTAAACTATACTCTGACACAGCACCCTCCAGAGGTCTGATGACTGTAAACTATACTCTGACACAGCACCCTCCAGAGGTCTGATGACTGTAAACTATACTCTGACACAGCACCCTCCAGAGGTCTGAAGACTGTAAACTATACTCTGACACAGCACCCTCCAGAGGTCTGATGACTGTAAACTATACTCTGACACAGCACCCTCCAGAGGTTTGATGACTGTAAACTATACTCTGACACAGCACCCTCCAGAGGTTTGATGACTGTAAACTATACTCTGACACAGCACCCTCCAGAGGTCTGATGACTGTAAACTATACTCTGACACAGCACCCTCCAGAGGTCTGATGACTGTAAACTATACTCTGACACAGCACCCTCCAGAGGTCTGATGACTGTAAACTATACTCTGACACAGCACCCTCCAGAGGTCTGATGACTGTAAACTATACTCTGACACAGCACCCTCCAGAGGTCTGATGACTGTAAAATATACTCTGACACAGCACCCTCCAGAGGTTTGATGACTGTAAACTATACTCTGACACAGCACCCTCCAGAGGTCTGAAGACTGTAAACTTTACTCTGACACAGCACCCTCCAGAGGTCTGATGACTGTAAACTATACTCTGACACAGCACCCTCCAGAGGTTTGATGACTGTAAACTATACTCTGACACAGCACCCTCCAGAGGTCTGATGACTGTAAACTATACTCTGACACAGCACCCTCCAGAGGTTTGATGACTGTAAACTATACTCTGACACAGCACCCTCCAGAGGTCTGATGACTGTAAACTATACTCTGACACAGCACCCTCCAGAGGTTTGATGACTGTAAACTATACTCTGACACAGCACCCTCCAGAGGTCTGATGACTGTAAACTATACTCTGACACAGCACCCTCCAGAGGTCTGATGACTGTAAACTATACTCTGACACAGCACCCTCCAGAGGTTTGATGACTGTAAACTATACTCTGACACAGCACCCTCCAGAGGTCTGATGACTGTAAACTATACTCTGACACAGCACCCTCCAGAGGTTTGATGACTGTAAACTATACTCTGACACAGCACCCTCCAGAGGTTTGATGACTGTAAACTATACTCTGACACAGCACCCTCCAGAGGTCTGATGACTGTAAACTATACTCTGACACAGCACCCTCCAGAGGTTTGATGACTGTAAACTATACTCTGACACAGCACCCTCCAGAGGTTTGATGACTGTAAACTATACTCTGACACAGCACCCTCCAGAGGTCTGATGACTGTAAACTATACTCTGACACAGCACCCTCCAGAGGTCTGATGACTGTAAACTATACTCTGACACAGCACCCTCCAGAGGTTTGATGACTGTAAACTATACTCTGACACAGCACCCTCCAGAGGTTTGAAGACTGTAAACTATACTCTGACACAGCACCCTCCAGAGGTTTGATGACTGTAAACTATACTCTGACACAGCACCCTCCAGAGGTCTGATGACTGTAAACTATACTCTGACACAGCACCCTCCAGAGGTTTGAAGACTGTAAACTATACTCTGACACAGCACCCTCCAGAGGTCTGATGACTGTAAACTATACTCTGACACAGCACCCTCCAGAGGTCTGATGACTGTAAACTATACTCTGACACAGCACCCTCCAGAGGTTTGATGACTGTAAACTATACTCTGACACAGCACCCTCCAGAGGTTTGATGACTGTAAACTATACTCTGACACAGCACCCTCCAGAGGTCTGAAGACTGTAAACTATACTCTGACACAGCACCCTCCAGAGGTCTGATGACTGTAAACTATACTCTGACACAGCACCCTCCAGAGGTCTGATGACTGTAAACTATACTCTGACACAGCACCCTCCAGAGGTTTGATGACTGTAAACTATACTCTGACACAGCACCCTCCAGAGGTTTGATGACTGTAAACTATACTCTGACACAGCACCCTCCAGAGGTCTGATGACTGTAAACTATACTCTGACACAGCACCCTCCAGAGGTTTGATGACTGTAAACTATACTCTGACACAGCACCCTCCAGAGGTCTGATGACTGTAAACTATACTCTGACACAGCACCCTCCAGAGGTTTGATGACTGTAAACTATACTCTGACACAGCACCCTCCAGAGGTCTGATGACTGTAAACTATACTCTGACACAGCACCCTCCAGAGGTTTGATGACTGTAAACTATACTCTGACACAGCACCCTCCAGAGGTTTGATGACTGTAAACTATACTCTGACACAGCACCCTCCAGAGGTTTGATGACTGTAAACTATACTCTGACACAGCACCCTCCAGAGGTTTGATGACTGTAAACTATACTCTGACACAGCACCCTCCAGAGGTTTGATGACTGTAAACTATACTCTGACACAGCACCCTCCAGAGGTTTGATGACTGTAAACTATACTCTGACACAGCACCCTCCAGAGGTCTGAAGACTGTAAACTATACTCTGACACAGCACCCTCCAGAGGTTTGAAGACTGTAAACTATACTCTGACACAGCACCCTCCAGAGGTCTGATGACTGTAAACTATACTCTGACACAGCACCCTCCAGAGGTCTGATGACTGTAAACTATACTCTGACACAGCACCCTCCAGAGGTTTGATGACTGTAAACTATACTCTGACACAGCACCCTCCAGAGGTCTGATGACTGTAAACTATACTCTGACACAGCACCCTCCAGAGGTCTGAAGACTGTAAACTATACTCTGACACAGCACCCTCCAGAGGTTTGATGACTGTAAACTATACTCTGACACAGCACCCTCCAGAGGTTTGATGACTGTAAACTATACTCTGACACAGCACCCTCCAGAGGTCTGATGACTGTAAACTATACTCTGACACAGCACCCTCCAGAGGTCTGATGACTGTAAACTATACTCTGACACAGCACCCTCCAGAGGTCTGATGACTGCAAACTATACTCTGACACAGCACCCTCCAGAGGTTTGATGACTGTAAACTATACTCTGACACAGCACCCTCCAGAGGTCTGATGACTGTAAACTATACTCTGACACAGCACCCTCCAGAGGTTTGATGACTGTAAACTATACTCTGACACAGCACCCTCCAGAGGTTTGATGACTGTAAACTATACTCTGACACAGCACCCTCCAGAGGTTTGATGACTGTAAACTATACTCTGACACAGCACCCTCCAGAGGTCTGATGACTGTAAACTATACTCTGACACAGCACCCTCCAGAGGTTTGATGACTGTAAACTATACTCTGACACAGCACCCTCCAGAGGTTTGATGACTGTAAACTATACTCTGACACAGCACCCTCCAGAGGTCTGATGACTGTAAACTATACTCTGACACAGCACCCTCCAGAGGTTTGATGACTGTAAACTATACTCTGACACAGCACCCTCCAGAGGTTTGATGACTGTAAACTATACTCTGACACAGCACCCTCCAGAGGTCTGATGACTGTAAACTATACTCTGACACAGCACCCTCCAGAGGTTTGAAGACTGTAAACTATACTCTGACACAGCACCCTCCAGAGGTTTGATGACTGTAAACTATACTCTGACACAGCACCCTCCAGAGGTCTGATGACTGTAAACTATACTCTGACACAGCACCCTCCAGAGGTCTGATGACTGTAAACTATACTCTGACACAGCACCCTCCAGAGGTCTGATGACTGTAAACTATACTCTGACACAGCACCCTCCAGAGGTTTGATGACTGTAAACTATACTCTGACACAGCACCCTCCAGAGGTCTGATGACTGTAAACTATACTCTGACACAGCACCCTCCAGAGGTCTGATGACTGTAAACTATACTCTGACACAGCACCCTCCAGAGGTCTGATGACTGTAAACTATACTCTGACACAGCACCCTCCAGAGGTTTCGTTGGTTAGTGCGGTGGGTGCCGTTTTGCCTCCGAATGGCCGAAGTTCAGTTCCCTCAACTCGCAGTCAGGCGTGTTCTCCTCAGCACTTTACAGAATATACTCCACAATCACAGCCACCACCTTTTGGGGTCCATGATGAGTAGTCTAGAAATTCAGACTTCTGGCTCAAGAATCGGACATTCATCCAACACCGGTCCCGCCGTCTTTGTCAGACGACCAACTTAGCCTCAGCATCCTCTCTCTACGCTCAGGCTAATAAACCCGCCATCGCCTGAACCTAGAGTCCATGTTCCTGGGTGCCTTTTTGGCTTCCTACAACATTCAAAAATGTACTTCTATTTTCATCCACCTTTGATCTCTAAACCCATCCCTGCATCTCTGTAATTTCCATCTACTTTCCAGACACAGTCATATTCACTCTTCGGGGAAGCAAAACAGACCCATCCGGAGCTTCATACGCTATTTACATCTTCCATTTAAACTCCTTCCTCAGCCCATTCGAACCTAATTCTGAACACGTTCACTCCAGGCATATTGCCAGAGCATCTCCCAAGATCCTCTCTTTCTTACCGAAACCGAAAACTGGCCACAAGACTCTGGTTCAGCAAGCACTTCTATCACTCCTCCGTATCACCGGCATATCTCCAGCACACTACTCAATACACCCCCTTCCACTCCATCCTTCCCCTATTCATCCCCAACTCTCTTCAATATATAATTTCCAACACTCATGGTCCTTGCTCGTGAATTCAAAAAGAACACTTATAATACAACATTTGAGTTTGTACCTCAGTGTGTGTCACGTTCAGTAGGTTGGGAGGGTGGTAGCTGGTGGTCAAGGCTTGAGACTCCAGTGTGCTTGAGTCCTGAAGCTGCTGTACAGTAGAGAAATGAGCCTGCTGGGTAAAGCCCTCAGCTATGGTGAAACCTGCAACAGAGCACACACACACACACACACACACACACACACACACACACACACACACACACACTAAAATCAGGGTACCTCAAAGCACTGGAGGGCCAGAGTTTCACTCCAACCCCAATCAAACTCACCTACCTGTAATTTTCTAGTATCTGTGATGACTTGATAAGCTTGTCCAGGTGTGTTTGATTAGTAGAAGTTAGTAAACAAAACAATAGTTTATGTTTACATGGTTATTTTGTTTTTTCAAAAACAGTTGGAAAGTGAGAAAACGGCCACAATCGAGCTACGAATGGCCATCTCTGAGGACAGAAACACTCCCTGCTACAGACCTGGCTTATCTCCGACAGACAGCACTGGCACACATGCGTCTGTGAGAGTGTGTTTACACTGAGAAGGGTGTGTGTTACCTTGTGTCATCGCTGGCTGTTCAAAGGTCTGCTGGGGCAGCGCCGGCGTCTCAAACTGGCTCATGTGTTCGGGGAGAGCGTGCTGCGCACTCACAAACGATTCTGTGGATCAATAAACGTTTTCATTGTTCATGTAATGCTGCTTTAGCTCAATCCCGTCTTCCCATCTAAATTAAGATGTACACTATGAACACAAACCAACATCCTCAATGTTTTTAAATCCAGTGTAAACTCATGTTACATTTTCAATTAATATTTACATTTCCATGTGAAACAAATAAATAAACCATCAGATAAATCAACATGCCTTACACTATCAAAAACACCCAAAACAACCGGGGCCAGAGAGCTTTCTGTGTGCGTGTTTCGTGTGTGTGTGTGTGGTAAGTGTTCACGTATACACAGTCTGAAGTAAACAAAAACAGTTGGCAGAAAATTGTGTGTGTCAATAATACAGTATATTGGACCCGTGCATTCGGTCTTAAAGGGACAGCAGTCTAATAAACCTGCTGCTGTCTGTCATTAATGTTAATCAAACAACAAAAGACAAATGAATCACAAACTGCTCTTGAGCACAGGGTAAGAGACGCCTCCTCCTGCTGGAACCTTTTAATGAGTGACTTTTACACACAATAATTTCCGTTTTATTTTTGTACCATCAAACAAACAGTCTAACATGGCCTCTCAGTGTCAGCGTCCCAGTTCAGCTTTGTTAATAACTAAAGTGCACATTTCAGTTGTTTTCTAAGAAATTTTTTTTTATGGTTGGCCTGCATCTGAAATCGCATACTCTCTTGAGAATATTGTAACTACTTCACAACTGCTAAAAACGTACATTCTATATAGCATGAATGTGTGCAGTATGAATGTAATCTGGATGTACTACATTCGCCATGTTGTCATTATCATGTGACCTGTCAGCGTCATTCACAAATCCCGGGGCCTGATGGGATAGTAAAGTGTCCATCGCATACACACTTCAGAATCTCACCGGGAGCAGTAGGTCATCTGGAGACTTTTGCCTACTCTTTTATGAGCACTGTGAATTCAGACATAATTCTAGTAGTGAAGTATGCGATTTCAGCGTCAGCCTTGGAGAAAAGAGCCGCTCACCTGACTCCTGCAGGGCATCTTCCCCCAGTGCCGTGGGCAGCGCCCCCTGCTGGCCGTCTGCCACCGCCTCCAGCATGCTCTGGGTCCCGGGGTCCACTGCAGGCGGCTGCATGTCCTCTGAGCTCTGCTGGAGCTGTTGAGCCAGCTCATACCTGAGAACAAACACACCTCTAACATGAGCCAGCTCATACCTGAGAACAACATTTTTTGAAAGCCATAAAAGTGCATCTATCCATGATAAAAGTGCATCTATCCATGATAAAAGTGCATCTATCCATGATAAAGTGCATCTATCCATGATAAAAGTGCATCTATCCATGATAAAGTGCGTCTATCCATCATAAAAGTGCATCTATCCATGATAAAAGTGCATCTATCCATGATAAAAGTGCATCTATCCATTATAAAAGTGCATCTATCCATGATAAAAGTGCATCTATCCATCATAAAAGTGCATCTATCCATCACAAAAGTGCATCTATCCATCATAAAAGTGCATATATCCATGATAAAAGTGCATCTATCCATCATAAAAGTGCATCTATCCATGATAAAAGTGCATCTATCCATCATAAAAGTGCATCTATCCACGATAAAAGTGCATCTGTCCATCATAAAAGTGCATCTATCCATGATAAAAGTGCATCTATCCATCATAAAAGTGCATCTATCCATGATAAAAGTGCATCTATCCATCATAAAAGTGCATCTATCCATGATAAAAGTGCATCTGTCCATCATAAAAGTGCATCTATCCATGATAAAAGTGCATCTGTCCATCATAAAAGTGCATCTGTCCATCATAAAAGTGCATCTATCCATGATAAAAGTGCATCTATCATCATAAAAGTGCATCTGTCCATCATAAAAGTGCACCTATCCATGATAAAAGTGCATCTGTCCATCATAAAAGTGCATCTATCCATGATAAAAGTGCATCTATCCATCATAAAAGTGCATCTATCCATGATAAAAGTGCATCTATCCATCATAAAAGTGCATCTATCCATCATAAAAGTGCATCAATCCATCATAAAAGTGCATCTGTCCATCATAAAAGTGCATCTATCCATCATAAAAGTGCATCTATCCATGATAAAAGTGCATCTATCCATCATAAAAGTGCATCTATCCATGATAAAAGTGCATCTATCCATCATAAAAGTGCATCAATCCATCATAAAAGTGCATCTGTCCATCATAAAAGTGCATCTATCCATCATAAAAGTGCATCAATCCATGATAAAAGTGCATCTATCCATGATAAAAGTGCATCTATCCATGATAAAAGTGCATCTATCCATCATAAAAGTGCATCTATCCATCATAAAAGTGCATCTGTCCATCATAAAAGTGCATCTTTCCATCATGAAAGTGCATCAATCCATGATAAAAGTGCATCTATCCATGATAAAAGTGCATCTATCCATGATAAAAGTGCATCTATCCATGATAAAAGTGCATCTATCCATGATAAAAGTGCATCTATCCATCATAAAAGTGCATCTATCCATCATAAAAGTGCATCTTTCCATCATGAAAGTGCATCAATCCATGATAAAAGTGCATCTATCCATGATAAAAGTGCATCTATCCATGATAAAAGTGCATCTATCCATGATAAAAGTGCATCTATCCATCATAAAAGTGCATCTATCCATCATAAAAGTGCATCTGTCCATCATAAAAGTGCATCTTTCCATCATGAAAGTGCATCAATCCATGATAAAAGTGCACCTGTCCATGATAAAAGTGCATCTGTCCATCATAAAAGTGCATCTATCCATCATAAAAGTGCATCTATCCATCATAAAAGTGCATCTGTCCATCATAAAAGTGCATCTGTCCATCATAAAAGTGCATCTGTCCATCATAAAAGTGCATCTATCCATCATAAAAGTGCATCAATCCATGATAAAAGTGCATCTGTCCATGATAAAAGTGCATCTATCCATCATAAAAGTGCATCTGTCCATCATAAAAGTGCATCTATCCATCATAAAAGTGCATCTGTCCATCATAAAAGTGCATCTATCCATCATAAAAGTGCATCTATCCATCATAAAAGTGCATCTATCCATCATAAAAGTGCATCAATCCATGATAAAAGTGCATCTGTCCATGATAAAAGTGCATCTATCCATCATAAAAGTGCATCTGTCCATCATAAAAGTGCATCTGTCCATCATAAAAGTGCATCTATCCATCATAAAAGTGCATCTGTCCATCATAAAAGTGCATCTATCCATCATAAAAGTGCATCAATCCATGATAAAAGTGCATCTGTCCATGATAAAAGTGCATCTATCCATCATAAAAGTGCATCTGTCCATCATAAAAGTGCATCTATCCATCATAAAAGTGCATCTGTCCATCATAAAAGTGCATCTATCCATCATAAAAGTGCATCTGTCCATCATAAAAGTGCATCTATCCATCATAAAAGTGCATCTATCCATCATAAAAGTGCATCTATCCATCATAAAAGTGCATCTGTCCATGATAAAAGTGCATCTATCCATCATAAAAGTGCATCTATCCATCATAAAAGTGCATCTATCCATCATAAAAGTGCATCTATCCATCATAAAAGTGCATCTGTCCATCATAAAAGTGCATCTGTCCATCATAAAAGTGCATCTGTCCATCATAAAAGTGCATCTATCCATCATAAAAGTGCATCTGTCCATCATAAAAGTGCATCTATCCATCATAAAAGTGCATCTATCCATCATAAAAGTGCTCCACACGGATCCGGGGGGTTAATTAAGGCCTTCTGAAGTGAATCGATGCGTTTGTGTAAGAAAAATATCCATATTTAAAACTTTATCAACTAAAATAACTAGCTTCCGGCAGACGGCCGTACGCATCGTTTTACGGTGAAAGAGTAACCCTTGACCAGATTGTATTCGTGTCGTGTTGTGTCGTGTCGTGTTGTGTTGACTTGAGGGCGAGGGGTAATTTTCGTTGTTGAGTGAAGTATCCCTGTAATAAACAGGAGCCGGCCGTGAGCGTCACCTGTGTGTCTTCATGTGCTTCCTGCAGTTGGGGGAGGATTTGAAGGTCTTCTGGCAGTAGGGACACATGTAGGGGCGTATGTCGCTGTGCGTGGTCATGTGGCGGCGCAGGCTCCCGCTGGTGGTGAAGGTGGTGTCGCACAGCAGGCACTTGAAGGCCTTGAGGCCCGAGTGTGTGCGGATGTGGGCCTTCAGCACGCCGGACGAGGCGAAGCCTTTACTGCACTGCAGGCACTTATACGGGCGCTCACCGGTGTGTGACCTGCAACACAACACACACACGCACATCAGCCATCAGAACACCAGCTCACACACTCAGTTTCATGTTTTTTTATTTTAAAGGTGAAGTATGTAGTTTCTGCGGCACTAGCGGCACCCAGCCGAGCTACAGGACTACAGCATACTTAGCAAACACCCCTTACTCTCCCAACCCAAACATCACAGACCCAGCTCTGACTCGGGTACAGTAGACCACATCCAATAAAAGCTCCAACTTATTAGGAATACTTCTAGCTGGGTTGCAATGTGTCTTGAGTAAGTAATTGAGTAGCAAACACTGTCTAGAGTGATCGTGAGCATCTTGCTTATAATAAACCCATCTAACGCGTCTGCACGGGCGCATTTATAGACGAGCCACAGCTGTAGTAGTGCGTAACATTTTAATCTTTCAAGGCCTAAATACAGAACATTTTGCCTTACGCTTCTGTTACTGAAGAAGCTTTTTCCACGTAGTGTGTCTAAACACCCTGTGGCTCCGCCCTGATGCAGTAGCCACGCCCCTAACCCTCAGCCTGATACAGTAGCCACGCCCCTAACCCTCAGCCTGATACAGTAGCCACGCCCCTAACCCTCATACAGTAGCCACGCCCCTAACCCTCAGCCTGATACAGTAGCCACGCCCCTAACCCTCAGCCTGATACAGTAGCCACGCCCCTAACCCTCAGCCTGATACAGTAGCCACGCCCCTAACACTCAGCCTGATAAAGTAGCCACGCCCCTAACCCTCAGCCTGATACAGTAGCCACGCCCCTAACCCTCAGCCTGATACAGTAGCCACGCCCCTAACCCTCAGCCTGATACAGTAGCCACGCCCCTAACCCTCATACAGTAGCCACACCCCTAACCCTCAGCCTGATACAGTAGCCACGCCCCTAACCCTCAGCCTGATACAGTAGCCACGCCCCTAACCCTCAGCCTGATACAGTAGCCACGCCCCTAACACTCAGCCTGATAAAGTAGCCACGCCCCTAACCCTCAGCCTGATACAGTAGCCACGCCCCTAACCCTCAGCCTGATACAGTAGCCACGCCCCTAACCCTCAGCCTGATACAATAGCCCCGCCCCTAACCCTCAGCCTGATACAGTAGCCACGCCCCTAACCCTCAGCCTGATACAGTA
Source organism: Rhinichthys klamathensis goyatoka (assembly GCF_029890125.1). Taxonomy (NCBI): domain Eukaryota; kingdom Metazoa; phylum Chordata; class Actinopteri; order Cypriniformes; family Leuciscidae; genus Rhinichthys; species Rhinichthys klamathensis. Next base: position 25,223 of record NW_026607218.1, on the reverse strand, counting down.
GCCACGCCCCTAACACTCAGCCTGATACAGTAGCCACGCCCCTAACCCTCAGCCTGATACAGTAGCCACACCCCTAACCCTCAGCCTGATACAGTAGCCACGCCCCTAACCCTCAGCCTGATACAGTAGCCACGCCCCTAACCCTCAGCCTGATACAATAGCCCCGCCCCTAACCCTCAGCCTGATACAGTAGCCATGTCCCTCAGCCTGATTCAGTAGCCAC
>NW_026607218.1:0-17500 GCF_029890125.1 Rhinichthys klamathensis goyatoka | reverse complement strand
GGCGCACCAGATCGCTGGGCTTCTTAAACTCTTTAGAGCAGTACGGACATCCGTGCCACCGGACCCCGTTCTCCTGCCGGATGGTGCCTGAAAACAAGACCACGCTTACTGATCATCACATGACCTCAAGAACACGCTTACTGATCATCACATGACCTCAGAACACGCTTACTGATCATCACATGACCTCAAGCACACGCTTACTGATCATCACATGACCTCAAGCACACGCTTACTGATCGTCACATGACCTCAGAACACGCTTACTGATCATCACATGACCTCAGAACACGCTTACTGATCATCACATGACCTCAAGCACACGCTTACTGATCGTCACATGACCTCAAGCACACGCTTACTGATCATCAAATGACCTCAAGCACACGCTTACTGATCATCACATGACCTCAAGCACACGCTTACTGATCATCAAATGACCTCAAGCACACGCTTACTGATCATCACATGACCTCAAACACACGCTTACTGATCATCACATGACCTCAGAACACGCTTACTGATCATCACATGACCTCAAACACACGCTTACTGATCATCACATGACCTCAGAACACGCTTACTGATCATCACATGACCTCAAGCACACGCTTACTGATCATCACATGACCTCAGAACACGCTTACTGATCATCACATGACCTCAAGCACACGCTTACTGATCATCACATGACCTCAAGCACACGCTTACTGATCATCACATGACCTCAAGCACACGCTTACTGATCATCACATGACCTCAAGCACACGCTTACTGATCATCACATGACCTCAGAACACGCTTACTGATCATCACATGACCTCAAGCACACGTTTACTGATCATCACATGACCTCAGAACACGCTTATTGATCATCACATGACCTCAAACACACGCTTACTGATCATCACATGACCTCAAGCACACGCTTACTGATCATCACATGACCTCAGAACACGCTTATTGATCATCACATGACCTCAAACACACGCTTACTGATCATCACATGACCTCAGAACACGCTTACTGATCATCACATGACCTCAAGCACACGCTTACTGATCATCACATGACCTCAAGCACACGCTTACTGATCATCACATGACCTCAAGCACACGCTTACTGATCATCACATGACCTCAGAACACGCTTATTGATCATCACATGACCTCAAACACACGCTTACTGATCATCACATGACCTCAGAACACGCTTACTGATCATCACATGACCTCAAGCACACGCTTACTGATCATCACATGACCTCAAACACACGCTTACTGATCATCACATGACCTCAAACACACGCTTACTGATCATCACATGACCTCAAGCACACGCTTACTGATCATCACATGACCTCAGAACACGCTTATTGATCATCACATGACCTCAAACACACGCTTACTGATCATCACATGACCTCAAGCACACGCTTACTGATCATCACATGACCTCAGAACACGCTTATTGATCATCACATGACCTCAAACACACGCTTACTGATCATCACATGACCTCAGAACACGCTTACTGATCATCACATGACCTCAAACACACGCTTACTGATCATCACATGACCTCAGAACACGCTTACTGATCATCACATGACCTCAAGCACACGCTTACTGATCATCACATGACCTCAGAACACGCTTACTGATCATCACATGACCTCAAGCACACGCTTACTGATCATCACATGACCTCAAGCACACGCTTACTGATCATCACATGACCTCAAGCACACGCTTACTGATCATCACATGACCTCAAGCACACGCTTACTGATCATCACATGACCTCAGAACACGCTTACTGATCATCACATGACCTCAAGCACACGTTTACTGATCATCACATGACCTCAGAACACGCTTACTGATCATCACATGACCTCAAGCACACGCTTACTGATCATCACATGACCTCAGATTACGCTTATTGATCATCACATGACCTCAAGCACACGCTTACTGATCATCACATGACCTCAAGCACACGCTTACTGATCATCACATGGCCTCAAGCACACGCTTACTGATCATCACATGACCTCAAGCACACGCTTATTGATCATCACATGACCTCAAGCACACGCTTACTGATCATCACATAACCTCAAGCACACGTTTACTGATCATCACATGACCTCAGAACACGCTTACTGATCATCACATGACCTCAAGCACACGCTTACTGATCATCACATGACCTCAGATTACGCTTATTGATCATCACATGACCTCAAGCACACGCTTACTGATCATCACATGACCTCAAGCACACGCTTACTGATCATCACATGACCTCAGATTACGCTTACTGATCATCACATGACCTCAAGCACACGATTACTGATCATCACATGACCTCAAGCACACGCTTACTGATCATCACATGACCTCAAGCACACGCTTACTGATCATCACATGACCTCAAGCACAAGCTTACTGATCATCACATGACCTCAAGCACACGCTTACTGATCATCACATGACCTCAGAACACGCTTACTGATCATCACATGACCTCAGAACACGCTTACTGATCATCACATGACCTCAAGCACACGCTTACTGATCATCATATGACCTCAGAACACGCTTACTGATCATCACATGACCTCAGATTACGCTTATTGATCATCACATGACCTCAAGCACACGCTTACTGATCATCACATGACCTCAAGCACACGCTTACTGATCATCACATGACCTCAGATTACGCTTACTGATCATCACATGACCTCAAGCACACGCTTACTGATCATCACATGACCTCAAGCACACGCTTACTGATCATCACATGACCTCAAGCACACGCTTACTGATCATCACATGACCTCAAGCACATGCTTACTGATCATCACATGACCTCAAGCACACGCTTACTGATCATCACATGACCTCAGAACACGCTTACTGATCATCACATGACCTTAGAACACGCTTACTGATCATCACATGACCTCAAGCACACGCTTACTGATCATCATATGACCTCAGAACACGCTTACTGATCATCACATGACCTCAGAACACGCTTACTGATCATCACATGACCTCAAGCACACGCTTACTGATCATCACATGACCTCAAGCACACGCTTACTGATCATCATATGACCTCAGAACACGCTTACTGATCATCACATGACCTCAGATTACGCTTATTGATCATCACATGACCTCAAGCACATGCTTACTGATCATCACATGACCTCAAGCACACGCTTACTGATCATCACATGACCTCAGATTACGCTTACTGATCATCACATGACCTCAAGCACACGCTTACTGATCATCACATGACTTCAAGCACACGCTTACTGATCATCACATGACCTCAAGAACACGCTTACTGATCATCACATGACCTCAAGCACACGCTTACTGATCATCACATGACCTCAAGCACACGCTTACTGATCATCACATGACCTCAGATTACGCTTACTGATCATCACATGACCTCAAGCACACGCTTACTGATCATCACATGACTTCAAGCACACGCTTACTGATCATCACATGACCTCAAGCACACGCTTACTGATCATCACATGACCTCAAGAACACGCTTACTGATCATCACATGACCTCAAGCACACGCTTACTGATCATCACATGACCTCAAGAACACGCTTACTGATCATCACATGACCTCAAGCACACGCTTACTGATCATCACATGACCTCAAGGACACGCTTACTGATCATCACATGACCTCAAGCACACGCTTACTGATCATCACATGACCTCAAGCACAAGCTTACTGATCATCACATGACCTCAAGCACACGCTACATGACCTCAAGAACACGATTACTGATCATCACATGACCTCAAGAACACGCTTACTGATCATCACAAGACCTCAAGCACACGCTTACTGATCATCACATGACCTCAAGCACACGCTTACTGATCATCACATGACCTCAAGCACACGCTTACTGATCATCACATGACCTCAAGAACACGCTTACTGATCATCACATGACCTCAAGAACACGCTTACTGATCATCACAAGACCTCAAGCACACGCTTACTGATCATCACATGACCTCAAGCACACGCTTACTGATCATCACATGACCTCAAGGACACGCTTACTGATCATCACATGACCTCAAGCACACGCTTACTGATCATCACATGACCTCAAGGACACGCTTACTGATCATCACATGACCTCAAGCACACGCTTACTGATCATCACATGACCTCAAGCACAAGCTTACTGATCATCACATGACCTCAAGCACACGCTTACTGATCATCACATGACCTCAAGCACACGCTTACTGATCATCACATGACCTCAAGCACACGCTTACTGATCATCACATGACCTCAAGCACACGCTACATGACCTCAAGAACACGCTTACTGATCATCACATGACCTCAGATTACGCTTACTGATCATCACATGCTCATCACATGCTCATCACATGCTCAGTGTGCTTGAGGTCATCACATGACCTCAAGCACACGCTTACTGATCATCACATGACCTCAAGAACACACTTACTGATCATCACATGACCTCAAGAACATGCTTACTGATCATCACATGACCTCAAGCACACGCTTACTGATCATCACATGACCTCAAGCACACGCTTACTGATCATCACATGACCTCAAGCACACGCTTACTGATCATCACATGACCTAAAGAACACGCTTACTGATCATCACATGACCTCAAGCACACGCTTACTGATCATCACATGACCTCAAGAACACGCTTACTGATCATCACATGACCTCAAGAACACGCTTACTGATCATCACATGACCTCAAGCACACGCTTACTGATCATCACATGACCTCAAGCACACGCTTACTGATCATCACATGACCTCAAGCACACGCTTACTGATCATCACATGACCTCAGATTACGCTTACTGATCATCACATGACCTCAAGCACACGCTTACTGATCATCACATGACCTCAAGCACACGCTTACTGATCATCACATGACCTCAGATTACGCTTACTGATCATCACATGACCAAGCACACGCTTACTGATCATCACATGACCTCAAGCACACGATTACTGATCATCACATGACCTCAAGCACAACCTTACGGATCATCACATGACCTGATCATCACATGACCTCAAGCACAAGCTTACTGATCATCACATGACCTCAAGCACACGCTTACTGATCATCACATGACCTCAGAACACGCTTACTGATCATCACATGACCTCAGAACACGCTTACTGATCATCACATGACCTCAAGCACACAGTTACTGATCATCACATGACCTCAAGCACACGCTTACTGATCATCACATGACCTCAAGCACACGCTTACTGATCATCACATGACCTCAGAACACGCTTACTGATCATCACATGACCTCAAGCACACACTTACTGATCATCACATGACCTCAAGCACACGCTTACTGATCATCACATGACCTCAGATTACGCTTACTGATCATCACATGACCTCAACCACACGCTTACTAATCATCACATGACCTCAAGCACAACCTTACTGATCATCATATGACCTGATCATCACATGACCTCAGAACACGCTTACTGATCATCACATGACCTCAAGCACACGCTTACTGATCATCAAATGACCTCAAGCACACGCTTACTGATCATCACATGACCTCAGAACACGCTTACTGATCATCACATGACCTCAAGCACACGCTTACTGATCATCACATGACCTCAAGCACACGTTACTGATCATCACATGAACTCAAGCACACGCTTACTGATCATCACATGAACTCAAGCACACGCTTACTGATCATCACATGACCTCAAGCACACGCTTACTGATCATCACATGACCTCAAGCACACGCTTACTGATCATCACATGACCTCAAGCACACGCTTACTGATCATCACATGACCTGATCATCACATGACCTCAAGCACACGCTTACTGATCATCACATGACCTCAAGCACATGCTTACTGATCATCACATGACCTCAAGCACACGCTTACTGATCATCACATGACCTGATCACCACATGACCTCAAGCACACGCTTACTGATCATCACATGACATCAAGCACATGCTTACTGATCATCACATGAACTCAAGCACACGCTTACTGATCATCACATGACCTCAAGCACACGCTTACTGATCATCACATGACCTCAAGCACACGCTTACTGATCATCACATGACCTCAAGCACACGCTTACTGATCATCACATGACCTGATCATCACATGACCTCAAGCACACGCTTACTGATCATCACATGACCTCAAGCACATGCTTACTGATCATCACATGACCTCAAGCACATGCTTACTGATCATCACATGACCTGATCACCACATGACCTCAAGCACATGCTTATTGATCATCACATGACATCAAGCACATGCTTACTGATCATCACATGACACCAAGCACATGCTTACTGATCATCACATGACCTCAAGCACACGCTTACTGATCATCACATGACCTCAAGCACACGCTTACTGATCATCACATGACATCAAGCACACGCTTACTGATCATCACATGACCTCAAGCACACGCTTACTGATCATCACATGACATCAAGCACACGCTTACTGATCATCACATGACCTCAAGCACACGCTTACTGATCATCACATGACCTCAAGCACACGCTTACTGATCATCACATGACATCAGAACACTTCAGAAACAAGAACAAAAACAATTTCTATTGCACTGTGTAAATAAAGATGGCTTGACTTGATTAGATTTGTCCACTGATGATTGAGTGTGAGTGTTGCAGGCCTGTCCAGCATTACCGAGCATCTGCGGAGGCTTCTTGATGATGCTTCTCTTCTCCTTCTTGAGGACGGTGTCAGTCATGAGGATTCTGGAGGGCGCTGGTCCGTCTCCAGCTGAGGTCGGGGCGAGTGTGTCCGTCTGGAGCTTCTCTGATGCGCTGGGAGCGTCCGGATGAACTGGGATCTCAGTCAGTCCACTGTTCTCCAGAGCTTGCTGGGAAAACACCACAAAGGCTCATGAACCGCATTTCTAACTCACTTTATAATATTTCCTGAGGAACTTTTCTACCCTGAGTTTAGCCCTCGTTTAAAGGGATAGTTCACCCAAAAATGAAAATTAGCCCATGATTTACTCACCCTCAAGTCATCCTAGGTGTGTATGACATTCTTCTTTCAGACGAACACAATCACAAAAAGAGTTATTATAAAAAAATGTCCTGGCTCTTCCAAGCTTTATAATGGCAGTGAAGGGCTGTTTCTGTTTTGAAGTCCATAAAAGTGCATCTGTCCATCATAAAAGTGTATCTGTCAGATGCACATCTGAAAGATGCACTTTTATGATGGACAGATGCACTTTTATGATGGAAAAGATAAACTTTTATGATGGATAGATGCACTTTTATCATGATAGATGCACTTTTATGATGGATGGATGTACTTTTATGATGGAGAGATGCACTTTTATGATGATGGATGTACTTTTATGATGGACAGATGCCCTTTTATCATGGATGGATGTACTTTTATGATGGACAGATGCACTTTTATAATGGACAGATGCACTTTTATGATGGATAGATGCACTTTTATGATGGATGGATGCACTTTTATGATGGACAGATGGCCTTTTATCATGGATGGATGTACTTTTATGATGGATGGATGTACTTTTATGATGGATAGATGCACTTTTATGATGGATGGATGCACTTTTATGATGGACAGATGCACTTTTATGATGGATGGATGCACTTTTATGATGGACAGTTGCCCTTTTATCATGGATGGATGTACTTTTATGATGGATGGATGTACTTTTATGATGGATAGATGCACTTTTATCATGGATGGATGTACTTTTATGATGGATGGATGTACTTTTATGATGGACAGATGCACTTTTATGATGGATGGATGCACTTTTATGATGGACAGATGCACTTTTATGATGGATGGATGCACTTTTATGATGGACAGATGCCCTTTTATCATGGATGGATGCACTTTTATGATGGATGGATGTACTTTTATGATGGACAGATGCACTTTTATGATGGACAGATGCACTTTTATGATGGATGGATGCACTTTTATGATGGACAGATGCCCTTTTATCATGGATGGATGTACTTTTATGATGGATGGATGTACTTTTATGATGGATAGATGCACTTTTATGATGGACAGATGCCCTTTTATCATGGATGGATGTACTTTTATGATGGATGGATGTACTTTTATGATGGACAGATGCACTTTTATGATGGATGGATGCACTTATGATGGACAGATGCACTTTTATGATGGATAGATGCACTTTTATCATGGATGGATGTACTTTTATGATGGACAGATGCACTTTTATGATGGATAGATGCACTTTTATCATGGATGGATGTACTTTTATGATGGATGGATGTACTTTTATGATCGACAGATGCACTTTTATGATGGATAGATGCACTTTTATCATGGATGGATGTACTTTTATGATGAACGGATGCACTTTTATGATGGACAGATGCACTTTTATGATGGATGGATGCACTTTTATGATGGACAGATGCCCTTTTATCATGGATGGATGTACTTTTATGATGGATGGATGTACTTTTATGATGGATAGATGCACTTTTATGATGGACAGATGCCCTTTTATCATGGATGGATGTACTTTTATGATGGATGGATGTACTTTTATGATGGACAGATGCACTTTTATGATGGATGGATGCACTTTTATGATGATGGATGTACTTTTATGATGGACAGATGCCCTTTTATCATGGATGGATGTACTTTTATGATGGACAGATGCACTTCTATGATGGACGGATGCACTTTTATGATGGATAGATGCACTTTTATGATGGATGGATGCACTTTTATGATGGACAGACAGATGCCCTTTTATCATGGATGGATGTACTTTTATGATGGATGGATGTACTTTTATGATGGACAGATGCACTTTTATGATGGATAGATGCACTTTTATCATGATAGATGCACTTTTATGATGGATGTACTTTTATGATGGACAGATGCACTTTTATGATGGATGGATGCACTTTTATGATGATGGATGTACTTTTATGATGGACAGATGCCCTTTTATGATGGACAGATGCCCTTTTATCATGGATGGATGTACTTTTATGATGGACAGATGCCCTTTTATGATGGACAGATGCCCTTTTATCATGGATGGATGTACTTTTATGATGGATGGATGTACTTTTATGATGGACAGATGCACTTTTATGATGGACAGATGCACTTTTACGATGGATAGATGCACTTTTATGATGGATGGATGCACTTTTATGATGGACAGATGCCCTTTTATCATGGATGGATGCACTTTTATGATGGATGGATGTACTTTTATGATGGACAGATGCACTTTTATGATGGATGGATGCACTTTTATGATGGACAGATGCACTTTTATGATGGATGGATGCACTTTTATGATGGACAGATGCCCTTTTATCATGGATGGATGTACTTTTATGATGGATGGATGTACTTTTATGATGGATAGATGCACTTTTATGATGGACAGATGCCCTTTTATCATGGATGGATGTACTTTTATGATGGACAGATGCACTTTTATGATGGATGGATGCACTTATGATGGACAGATGCACTTTTATGATGGATAGATGCACTTTTATCATGGATGGATGTACTTTTATAATGGACAGATGCACTTTTATGATGGATAGATGCACTTTTATCATGGATGGATGTACTTTTATGATGGACGGATGCACTTTTATGATGGACAGATGCACTTTTATGATGGATAGATGCACTTTTATCATGGATAGATGCACTTTTATCATGGATGGATGTACTTTTATGATGGATAGATGCACTTTTATCATGGATAGATGGACTTTTATCATGGATAGATGCACTTTTATCATGGATGGATGTACTTTTATGATGGATAGATGCACTTTTATCATGGATAGATGCACTTTTATCATGGATAGATGCACTTTTATGATGGATAGATGCACTTTTATCATGGATAGATGCACTTTTATCATGGATAGATGCACTTTTATCATGGATGGATGTACTTTTATCATGGATAGATGCACTTTTATCATGGATGGATGCACTTTTATCATGGATAGATGCACTTTTATCATGGATAGATGCACTTTTATCATGGATGGATGTACTTTTATCATGGATAGATGCACTTTTATCATGGATGGATGTACTTTTATGATGGATAGATGCACTTTTATCATGGATAGATGCACTTTTATGATGGACAGATGCACTTTTATGATGGATAGATGCACTTTTATGATGGATAGATGCACTTTTATGATGGATAGATGCACTTTTATCATGGATAGATGCACTTTTATCATGGATAGATGCACTTTTATCATGGATGGATGTACTTTTATGATGGACAGATGCACTTTTATGATGGATAGATGCACTTTTATCATGGATAGATGCACTTTTATCATGGATGGATGTACTTTTATGATGGACAGATGCACTTTTATGATGGATAGATGCACTTTTATGATGGATAGATGCACTTTTATGGACTTCAAAACAGAAACAGCCCTTCAATGCCATTATAAAGCTTGGAAGAGCCAGGACATTTTTATATAACTCTGATTGTATTCGTCTGAAAGCAGAATGTCATACACACCTAGGATGACTTGAGGGCGAGTAAATCATGGGCTAATTTTCATTTTTGGGTGAATTATCCCTTTAAGGGGGCGTGTCTCCTTTAAGACTTTCGATGTAAACACCCACTGCTATAATTGGGTGACATCTCTCTCTCACTGGGACAGGTGTTGTACCTGTAGGATGTCCTGGTTGATGGGCGTGCCGATGGCCTGCCCAGGGGGAGGAGCCTGAGCGCTGTCTGAGGTCACATGGTCCGAGAGCTCCAGCAGCTGCTGGATGACATCAGTCACGCCCTCTGACCCCTCGGGACCCTGATCAACCCTGGCATTCCCCTTCTGAACAACACAGGAACACAGAGGCAGACTTCACAGGTAAGCTGCTGGTGTACATGAGATCAACACGCTTTTCACTCTACAGTTAACCCTGGGTTAGGAAGGGATATAATACAATTTCAAGTAAGGTGAGAAAGAATTTAATGGAAAATATTCCATGAATGGAATGTTGAATGTTGATTATTCTCCTCATCTCCTCTCTTCCCAGTCTGTCAGTAACGCTCTGTTTACTTCCTGTCTCTATGAAGCCCCTCCTTCTGAAAAGCACACTGTTCTCTGATTGGTCGGCTGGAGCAGTGTGTTGTGATTGGGCGAGCGCTTCGAGTGTGTTTGGGAAATGTCCCGCCCCTTTCCATAACCGCCAGTTTAACACACTACTAACTAACTCAACCAGGCCCCGCCCCTTTAATCTGCGTATGAATTATTATAATGAGGAAAATTGTGAAGTGTTCGTTCCCGGAAGAAACTCGAGACTACAATGGAGGCGTTTCAGGAGTTCAGGAACACTGACACTGATATAGAGGAGAACTGGAGCTTTCTCATGATCAAACAGCAACATCACACACTGAAGAGCGATGCTGTATTCAGTGAATGCTCTTTAGAGAGGAGATATCTCGACTGAACTCACCTGTGCTGCTGGCTCCTCTACTTCCATTACTGAGATGTGCATTTTGCTGATGTGAGCGTTGAGGCTGCCGAGCTTCTTATAGACGCAGCTGCAGTCCAGACAGGGGAAGAGCGGAGCACCGGACGCCTGGAACACAGATCTCATCAGCAGAAGTCCCACTCCAGCGGAGTGCAAACCAGTTAGCATTATGATGTTGGCAATATAAAACGAATTATGTGATTGCAGTGAATTTATTTTGGCCATTAACTTTCCTAAAAACCTTGGCAGCACATATCTTCACATCACGAGAATGAGAAGTATCAGTGTGAGACGGAGAAGTACCACCCCAGCTCTACTACAGACACATGACTGTGGGTTTAGCATTAACCAACCCTCATCTTTCCTTCGGGTCATTTTGACCCAAAACTATTTTGACTATTTTTATTTTTTTTAATTGAGTGTTCATCAGAGGGGTCCAAGACCCCAGGACTTTTGTCGTACTTGAACCACGAATACACACAAAAAAGAATCGAGGAGTTTTGTGGTTAAATTTTAAAAAGTAACAAATCGTTCCCTCTCGGGTCAATCTGACCCCCTTAGGAATGAGTGGAATGCGAGGAATGCTTTGGTACACATAGAAAAACCTAAAAATGCTAAAAAATTCAAACTAAATATGCTAAAACATTACCAAAAAATTATTGTATAATGTCTACATGTGTATCTGAATGCACACTGAAGAGAAACTGGCTTTAGGACCCAGCGGAACAGCTCCTCTGCTCCATATAGAGCAATAAGCCCATCTAGAGTCGTGAAATATCATGTGTTATTATTTTATTTTCCTCAAGAGGTCGGCAGAGACGCCCAGTGTAAGATATTTAGAGCTGAATTAAAAGGGTTATGCATGAAACTGTGAGTTATTTTGAATTTAAGTTGAAAGAATGAGAGGAATGTGCTTAATTTACTATTTATTTTTTATTTATTGATCAAATCTAGTCATTTAAAGGTAAATAATTTTTTTTTTAAATTACAAAAAATGCATGGAAAAAATATTATCAAAATGAAACAAAATAAGCTTTTCTGGACAAAATAAAAATAAGTATAATTTTAGGGCTTCACACATACAATTTGTGTTGCAAAGATGATGGGATGTAGGAATGCTGGGTAATGCAGAGGTGTTACCTGGGAGTGGACCCTCTGCACGTGTGAGTGCAGGTTCCCCTTCTGCGAGAAGGATGCGGGACACAACACACACAGGTGAGGCTTCTCTCCGGTGTGCCGGCCCATGTGTGTCTGCAGGACCACCTTCTGGTTAAACGCCTTCCCACAGTGAGAACACTTATACGGCCTCTCACCTGCAGAACACAGACACACACGCTCAGACACACACACACGGCAGAACACAGACACACACGCTCAGACACACACACACACACACACACCTGTGTGGATGCGTATGTGCCGCACGAGCTGGCTGGGCTTCTTGAAGGTCTTCCCGCAGTGGTGGCAGATGTTCTTGAATCCTCTGCGGTCGATGTTCTTGTAGTTCCTCGAGCTCGTCAGGATTGGCCTGAAGATGAACGAGGATCAGACTGTGAGCGACACAGACACTGGTATACACACTCAACATGTAGAGCACAGACACTGGTATACACACTCAACATGTAGAGCAGAGACACTGGTATACACACTCAACATGTAGAGCACAGACACTGGTATACACACTCAACATGTAGAGCACAGACACTGGTATACACACTCAACATGTAGAGCACAGACACTGGTATACACACTCAACATGTAGAGCACAGACACTGGTATACACACTCAACATGTAGAGCAGAGACACTGGTATACACACTCAACATGTAGAGCACAGACACTGGTATACACACTCAACATGTAGAGCAGAGACACTGGTATACACACTCAACATGTAGAGCAGAGACACTGGTATACACACTCAACATGTAGAGCAGAGACACTGGTATACACACTCAACATGTAGAGCACAGACACTGGTATACACACTCAACATGTAGAGCAGAGACACTGGTATACACACTCAACATGTAGAGCAGAGACACTGGTATACACACTCAACATGTAGAGCAGAGACACTGGTATACACACTCAACATGTAGAGCAGAGACACTGGTATACACACTCAACATGTAGAGCAGAGACACTGGTATACACACTCAACATGTAGAGCACAGACACTGGTATACACACTCAACATGTAGAGCACAGACACTGGTATACACACTCAACATGTAGAGCAGAGACACTGGTATACACACTCAACATGTAGAGCAGAGACACTGGTATACACACTCAACATGTAGAGCAGAGACACTGGTATACACACTCAACATGTAGAGCAGAGACACTGGTATACACACTCAACATGTAGAGCACAGACACTGGTATACACACTCAACATGTAGAGCAGAGACACTGGTATACACACTCAACATGTAGAGCAGAGACACTGGTATACACACTCAACATGTAGAGCAGAGACACTGGTATACACACTCAACATGTAGAGCACAGACACTGGTATACACACTCAACATGTAGAGCAGAGACACTGGTATACACACTCAACATGTAGAGCAGAGACACTGGTATACACACTCAACATGTAGAGCAGAGACACTGGTATACACACTCAACATGTAGAGCACAGACACTGGTATACACACTCAACATGTAGAGCAGAGACACTGGTATACACACTCAACATGTAGAGCAGAGACACTGGTATACACACTCAACATGTAGAGCACAGACACTGGTATACACACTCAACATGTAGAGCACAGACACTGGTATACACACTCAACATGTAGAGCACAGACACTGGTATACACACTCAACATGTAGAGCAGAGACACTGGTATACACACTCAACATGTAGAGCAGAGACACTGGTATACACACTCAACATGTAGAGCAGAGACACTGGTATACACACTCAACATGTAGAGCAGAGACACTGGTATACACACTCAACATGTAGAGCACAGACACTGGTATACACACTCAACATGTAGAGCAGAGACACTGGTATACACACTCAACATGTAGAGCACAGACACTGGTATACACACTCAACATGTAGAGCACAGACACTGGTATACACACTCAACATGTAGAGCACAGACACTGGTATACACACTCAACATGTAGAGCACAGACACTGGTATACACACTCAACATGTAGAGCACAGACACTGGTATACACACTCAACATGTAGAGCACAGACACTGGTATACACACTCAACATGTAGAGCACAGACACTGGTATACACACTCAACATGTAGAGCACAGACACTGGTATACACACTCAACATGTAGAGCACAGACACTGGTATACACACTCAACATGTAGAGCAGAGACACTGGTATACACACTCAACATGTAGAGCACAGACACTGGTATACACACTCAACATGTAGAGCACAGACACTGGTATACACACTCAACATGTAGAACAGAGACACTGGTATACACACTCAACATGTAGAGCACAGACACTGGTATACACACTCAACATGTAGAGCAGAGACACTGGTATACACACTCAACATGTAGAGCACAGACACTGGTATACACACTCAACATGTAGAGCACAGACACTGGTATACACACTCAACATGTAGAGCAGAGACACTGGTATACACACTCAACATGTAGAGCACAGACACTGGTATACACACTCAACATGTAGAGCACAGACACTGGTATACACACTCAACATGTAGAGCACAGACACTGGTATACACACTCAACATGTAGAGCAGAGACACTGGTATACACACTCAACATGTAGAGCAGAGACACTGGTATACACACTCAACATGTAGAGCAGAGACACTGGTATACACACTCAACATGTAGAGCACAGACACTGGTATACACACTCAACATGTAGAGCAGAGACACTGGTATACACACTCAACATGTAGAGCAGAGACACTGGTATACACACTCAACATGTAGAGCACAGACACTGGTATACACACTCAACATGTAGAGCACAGACACTGGTATACACACTCAACATGTAGAGCAGAGACACTGGTATACACACTCAACATGTAGAGCAGAGACACTGGTATACACACTCAACATGTAGAGCAGAGACACTGGTATACACACTCAACATGTAGAGCACAGACACTGGTATACACACTCAACATGTAGAGCACAGACACTGGTATACACACTCAACATGTAGAGCAGAGACACTGGTATACACACTCAACATGTAGAGCACAGACACTGGTATACACACTCAACATGTAGAGCACAGACACTGGTATACACACTCAACATGTAGAGCAGAGACACTGGTATACACACTCAACATGTAGAGCACAGACACTGGTATACACACTCAACATGTAGAGCAGAGACACTGGTATACACACTCAACATGTAGAGCAGAGACACTGGTATACACACTCAACATGTAGAGCACAGACACTGGTATACACACTCAACATGTAGAGCACAGACACTGGTATACACACTCAACATGTAGAGCACAGACACTGGTATACACACTCAACATGTAGAGCACAGACACTGGTATACACACTCAACATGTAGAGCACAGACACTGGTATACACACTCAACATGTAGAGCACAGACACTGGTATACACACTCAACATGTAGAGCAGAGACACTGGTATACACACTCAACATGTAGAGCACAGACACTGGTATACACACTCAACATGTAGAGCACAGACACTGGTATACACACTCAACATGTAGAGCACAGACACTGGTATACACACTCAACATGTAGAGCACAGACACTGGTATACACACTCAACATGTAGAGCACAGACACTGGTATACACACTCAACATGTAGAGCACAGACACTGGTATACACACTCAACATGTAGAGCACAGACACTGGTATACACACTCAACATGTAGAGCACAGACACTGGTATACACACTCAACATGTAGAGCACAGACACTGGTATACACACTCAACATGTAGAGCACAGACACTGGTATACACACTCAACATGTAGAGCAGCAGACACTGGTATACACACTCAACATGTAGAGCACAGACACTGGTATACACACTCAACATGTAGAGCACAGACACTGGTATACACACTCAACATGTAGAGCACAGACACTGGTATACACACTCAACATGTAGAGCACAGACACTGGTATACACACTCAACATGTAGAGCACAGACACTGGTATACACACTCAACATGTAGAGCAGAGACACTGGTATACACACTCAACATGTAGAGCACAGACACTGGTATACACACTCAACATGTAGAGCACAGACACTGGTATACACACTCAACATGTAGAGCACAGACACTGGTATACACACTCAACATGTAGAGCACAGACACTGGTATACACACTCAACATGTAGAGCACAGACACTGGTATACACACTCAACATGTAGAGCACAGACACTGGTATACACACTCAACATGTAGAGCACAGACACTGGTATACACACTCAACATGTAGAGCACAGACACTGGTATACACACTCAACATGTAGAGCACAGACACTGGTATACACACTCAACATGTAGAGCAGAGACACTGGTATACACACTCAACATGTCAGAGCACAGACACTGGTATACACACTCAACATGTAGAGCACAGACACTGGTATACACACTCAACATGTAGAGCAGAGACACTGGTATACACACTCAACATGTAGAGCACAGACACTGGTATACACACTCAACATGTAGAGCAGAGACACTGGTATACACACTCAACATGTAGAGCACAGACACTGGTATACACACTCAACATGTAGAGCACAGACACT